>NC_057798.1:297926334-297948701 GCF_018294505.1 Triticum aestivum | reverse complement strand
CACATTGCACAAAGAGCAGACCAACATGGGGCAGCATGACAGTGATCACACGGGCAGTTTTACCCAGGTTCGGGCCACCGTGAGGCGTAAAACTCTACTCCTGCTTTGGTGGATTGATTGTGGAAAAGTGGTGGTGGTGCATAGTACACTTGCCCAGCAGGGGTTGCTTCGGGACGGTAGCGACTATGCGTGTACGATAGTGCGAGCAATCTAACATTCCAACCTCACGAACTATTGCCATGGGCCTCCTTTTATAGGCTAAGGGGTCACCAAAGTGGCAAATTAGTCATTAGACACTGATATGATAGCAAATAGTGCTATCATACCTAACTCTGCAGGCCGCCAGTGTGCATTTAGTGCACCTCTTAGTGTCACATTGTTGGTTGCTCGGCAAGGCTTGCCGGGCTATCTTGCCAGCTCCACGCCTGCTTGTTCGACACATCATAGGAAAAGTGTCAGCTGTAGGTTTCCTTAGTAGGAAGTGGCCGGCATGTGGCAACTGGTTGCCACTTAATCACTCCATGGCTTGACAGCGCACTGATCGATGACGTGGGTTGTGGTGGAGTAGTTGGTGAGGTGATCTGGTCTCCGCGAGTCCCGATAGGCCCTGTCAGGATGCCTCGGCCATCTTCTTATAGCGGTGGCCTCACCCCTTGCCAGGCTCGCCTGCCCGGCAAGGGAGGCTTCTTCCTTGATGATTTTTTGCTCCTCTGTCTTGGCCTTTGCCCTTTCTAATCTACTGGTTAGTTCTTCGAGTCTTCTTGGTATCTTGCTCTTTGTCTTGGACTGGTGCCTCAATCTTGATCTTGTGCATGTGCACAATCAGGGCAACAGGCCAAGGTTCTGTTGCACCGATAGATAGCAAACAATGCTATCATACCTAAGTCTGACATTTAGGACAAAGTGCATTAGATGCACTGCTAGGTGTCATGCTGAGGACGAAACCCGACAAGCCTGCCTTGCCGCATAGTCATCTTCTGCTTGTCATCTTGACACGCCTCTAGATGGGTGTATGATGGGTGTAATCTGTCTTCCCACAAGCTGCCACGTGCTTAGTGGTAGCCACATACCCACTTGGGGGCTCAACACCGCGCCGATAAGTGACTTGTGTTGCTTGCGTGGTGGAGCAGTGATGCCTTGGTAGGGTTTTTGGTCTTGGCGTCCCTGGTAGGCCTGCCGGGATTATCCCGGGCGTGCTTCCGAAGCCTTGACCTGGTCGAGCTCTCCTGCTCGGCAAGGGACGCCTCCTCTGGGTGATGGCTTGTTCTGTTGCTTTTCTTAATGCACTCCTTGATCTCACAAAGAGAGGCTTCTCTGGCTTGTCCTTGCTTTGTATGTTGGTGTTGCGTGCTCGATCATTAGCATGCCTCTGTATAAGTCTGGTCGACGAACGTGAAACTTTGTTGCACCGACAGGAGCCCTCGGGCCTTGCCCATACGTGCCGCTGGGCATCGTTGGGATAGGCCCGAACAAGTACACAGGCGAACACATTGCTTGATGACCCACACGTGTAGGGGATCTATTGTAGTTCTTTCGATAAGTAAGAGTGTCAAACCCAACGAGGAGCAGAAGGAAATGATAAGCGGTTTTCAGTAAGGTTTTCTCTGCAAGCACTGAAATTATAGGTAACAGATAGTTTTGTGATAAGATAAATAGTAACGAATACCAAGTAAATAAAGTAAAAAAAGTGCAGCAAGGTGGCCCAATCCTTTTTGTAGCAAAGGATAAGCCTGGACAATTTCTTATAATGATAAAAGAGCTCCCGAGGACACATGGGAATTATCGTCAAGCTAGTTTTCATCACGCTCATATGATTCGCGTTCGGTACTTTGATAATTTGATATGTGGGTGGACCGGTGCTTGTGTACTTCCCTTACTTGGACAAGCATCCCACTTATGATTAAACCCCTATTGCAAGCATCCGCAATTACAAAAGAAGTATTAAGGTAAAACTAACCACAACATTAAACATAAGGATCCAAATCAGCCCCTAACGAAGCAACGCACAAACTAGGGTTTAAGCTTCGGTCACTCTAGCAACCCATCATCTACTTATTGCTTCCCAATGCCTTCCTTTAGGCCCAAATAATGGTGAAGTGTCATGTAGTCAATGTTCACATAATACCACTAGAGGAAAAGACAACATACATCTCATCAAAATATAGAACGAATACCAAATTCACATGACTACTAATAGCAAGACTTCACCCATGTCCTCAGGAACAAACGTAACTACTAACAAAGCATATTCATATTCATAATCAGAGGAGTAATAATATGCATTAAGGATCTGAACATATGATCTTTCACCAAGTAAACCAACTAGCATCAACTACAAGGAGTAATCAACACTACTAGCAACCCATAGGTACCAATTTGTGGTTTGGATACAAGATTGGATACAAGAGATGAACTAGGGTTTTGAGAGGAGATGTTGCTGGTGAAGATGTTGATGGAGATTGACCCCCACCCTCCTGGCCAGGGTGTGGACCCTCTGAGGTGTTTCTTCTGCTCAATAATTCTTATTAATTCCAAAAATAAGTTTCGTGGAGTTTCAGGATTTTTGGAGCAGTGCAGAATAGGTTTCCAATGTTTGCTCCTTTTCCAGCCAGAATTCCAGCTGCCGGCATTCCCCCTCTTCATGGTAAACCTTGTAAAATAAGAGAGAATAGCCATAAGTATTGAGATATAATGTGTAATAACAGCCCATAATGCAAAAATATTGATATAAAAGCATGATGCAAAATGGACGTATCAACTCCCCCAAGCTTAGACCTTCCTTGTCCTCAAGCGGAAGCCGAAATCGAAAAATATGTCCACATGTTTAGAGATAGAGGTGTCGGTAAAAATAAAATATGGACATGAAGGCATCATGATCATTCTTATAAGAGGAACGTAAATAGATTTTATCATATGATTTCTTATGCTTAAGTAACGATCAATTCATAATGTCAAGCATGGTTCAGAAACTTCATTGGAAGCTAACAAACTATAATCTCAGTCATTGCATAACATCAGAAATAGTCAAGAATAGAGCTTTTCAGCAAGTCCACATACTCAACTATCATGTAGTCTTCTACAATTGCTAACACTAACGCAATACTTGTGGTTATGGAGTTTCAGCCGGAC
This sequence comes from Triticum aestivum, assembly GCF_018294505.1. Classification (NCBI taxonomy): domain Eukaryota; kingdom Viridiplantae; phylum Streptophyta; class Magnoliopsida; order Poales; family Poaceae; genus Triticum; species Triticum aestivum. The sequence continues at coordinate 297,945,572 of NC_057798.1, read as the reverse complement.
ACTGAGAAAGATAGGGGCTTATTGTGTTGCCTCCCAATGTATTCACCTTTAGGTGATGTCAACAATAATAGCCCATGCTAACTTACATCCAATTGGATATATATATATCATGATCTTTCAAACACGAGGAGCTTGCCGAAGGATAAAATGCAAAAGGGAAAGGTGAAGATCACCTTGACTCAAGCATAAAGTAAAAAACATAGAGTAAAAGATAGGCCATTCGCAGAGGGAAGCAGAGGTTGTCATGTGTGTTTAGGGTTGGATGCACAAAACCTTAATGCAAAAGAACATCACTTTATATTGCCCCTTGTATGTGGACCTTTATTATGCAGTCCGTCGTTTTTATTACTTCCACAACAAGATCGTATAAAGCTTATTTTCTCTACACTAATAAGTCATACATATTTAGATAGCAATTTTTATTGCCCGCAACATGACAACTTACTTGAAGGATCTTACTTAATCTGTAGGTAGGTATGGTGGACTCTCGTGGCAAAACTGGGTTTAAGGATATTTGGAAGCACAAGTAGTATCTCTACTTGGTGCAAGGAATTTTGGCTAGCATGAGGGGGAAAGGCAAGTTCAACATGTTTGGAAGGTCAATGACAATATACTTTAACTGAGACGTGAGAAAACATAAACCATTACGCTGTCTTCCTTTTCCAACGTCAACTCTTTTAGCATGTCATACTTAATGAGTGCCCCCAATCATAAAAGATGTCCAAGATAATATATTTGTATGCGAACCCCTCTTTCCTTATTACTTCTTATTAATTGCAACGATGACCAAAACTACGTTTTCCAACTCTCAACAACTTTTATGCCTCATACTTTCTATGTGTGAAGTCATCACTAACCATAAGATCAATATGAACTCTTTTATTCTCTACTTTCTCCAGATCATAGCAACATTGCAAATCCCTTGACTCAACACTATTCTTTATTATAGATAGCTCACGGACTTGATTACATAAAGAGATCACAAAGCAAAACTCAAAACTACTTGATATCAAAACTTCAATCCACTAGATCAAGATACTACTAAAAGGATCGAACTAAATAAAACCGTAAAGATAGGAGTGTGATTGTGATACGATACCGGGGCACGTCCCCCAAGCTTGGCAGTTGCCAAGGGGAGTGCCCATACCCATGTAATTATGTCTCCTTCTTCATGGTTGGTGTTATGATCTTCTTGGCAATGATGCCCCTCAGGATACAATTCTCCTCCTCGAGCTTATTGACTTGTTGTTTGAGGTCCATAATTTCTGTGCGGAGCTTGCCCGTAACTGCTAAAGCTCCCTTTACCCAAGGATGCTGCATAGCTTCTGGAGAACAAGTGACGCTCTTGTTCATATTTTCATAAGAAAGAAATGGATGACCGAATTTGGAACAGCCGAGCTATGTAGTTCCCCCATCATGAATTCTGCTTGGAGACAAGAGGTAACTTCTTGATCTTCATGGCATCTATCCTTTTCAAGTCGGCCTCCATCTCATCCTCCATTGATGGTCCAAAGTGATAAGCATCGCTATTTGCTACTGGACCTGGTGTCGGGTGAGACACCCAACTCTCCCTGACTGACTCTTGAGAAGACATCTTACTCTTAATCTGCAACAGGAACAACTCGAAACGAAAATAGAGGATATTTGCGTGATACGATGGTCAAAACCTTCGGGAGTTTATATAATGAATTTTTACCGACCAAAATACGTAACATGCAAGAAAACGGAGTCCGGGAGGCACACGAGGTGTCCATGAGATAGGGGGGCGCGCCCTCCACCCTCGTGGAGGCCTCGTGTCCTTCCCGGAATACTTCTTTCTTCGTAAAATTCTTAAATATTCCAAAACTGATAAAAATTGCCATTGGAGTTGTTTTGGAGTCGGTTTACTTACCGTACCATATACCTATTCCCTTTCGGAGTCTGGGACGTTCTGAAAAGTGTCCCTTGTGTATTTCTCCGGGGTCACGGTTTCAATGATATTAGTTTCAACATTGATAGGATTACCTAAGATGTAATGTTTAATTCTTTGACCGTTCACCACCCTCGGACTTGTGCCTTCGAAGTAGTTGATTTTTATGGCACCAGAACGATAGACCTCCTCGATAATGTAAGGACCTTCCCATTTAGAGAGAAGTTTTCCTGCAAAAAATCTTAAACGAGAGTTGAATAATAGCACAGAATCACCTACGTTAAACTCACGCTTTTGTATCCTTTTGTCATGCCAGCGTTTGACTTTTTCTTTGAATATCTTGGCATTTTCATAGGCTTGGGTTCTCCATTCATCAAGTGAGCTAATATCAAACAACCTCTTCTCACCGGCAAGTTTGAAGTCATAGTTGAGCTCTTTAATAGCCCAATATGCTTTATGTTCAATTTCTAGAGGTAAATGACATGCTTTTCCATAAACCATCTTATATGGAGACATACCCATAGGATTTTTGTAAGCTGTTCTATAGGCCCACAATACATCATCAAGTTTTTTGGCCCAATTCTTTCTAGATCTATTGACAGTCTTTTGCAAAATTAATTTGAGCTCTCTATTGCTCAACTCTACTTGACCACTAGACTGCGGATGATAAGGAGATGCGACTCTATGATTAACATCATACTTAGCAAGCATCTTACGGAAAGCACCATGAATAAAATGTGAACCACCTTCAGTCATAAGATACCTAGGGACTCCAAACCTCGGAAAAATAACTTCGTTAAGCATTTTAATAGAAGGTTTATGATCAGCACTACTAGTTGGAATAGCTTCTACCCACTTAGTAACGTAATCAACAGCTACTAAAATATGTGTATAACAATTAGAGGCAGGAAAAGGTCCCATATAACCAAAGCCCCAAACATCAAATGGTTCAATAACAAGAGAATAATTCATAGGCATTTCTTGATGTCTACTAATATTACCAATTCTTTGACATTCATCACAAGATAAGACAAACTTACGAGCATCTTTGAAGACAATAGGCCAATAAAAACCAGATTGCAATACCTTATGTATAGTTCTATCTCCAGCGTGGTGTTCTCCATATGATTCAGAGTGACACTTTCGTAGGATCTGTTCCTGTTCATGCTCAGGTACACAATGTCTAATAACACCATATACTCCTTCTTTATAAAGGTGTGGGTCATCCCAGAAGTAATGTCTTAAATCATAAAAGAAATTTTTCTTTTGCTGGTATGTGAAACTAGGAGGTATAAATTTAGAAACAATGTAATTAGCATAATCAGAATACCAAGGAGCAGTACGATAAGCATTAACGACCGCTAATTGTTCATCAGGAAAGCTATCATCAATAGGTAGTGGGTCATCAAGAACATTCTCTAACCTAGACAAGTTGTCTGCAACGGGGTTCTCAGCTCCCTTTCTATCAATAATATGTAAATCAAATTCTTGGAGCAAGAGAACCCATCTAATGAGTCTAGGCTTAGCATCTTTCTTTTCCATAAGGTATTTAATAGCAGCATGATCACGATGAATAGTAACTTTGGAATCAACAATATAAGGTCTAAACTTATCACAAGTGTTGGGGATCTATTGTAGTTCTTTCGATAAGTAAGAGTGTCGAACCCAACAAGGAGCAGAAGGAAATGATAAGCGGTTTTCAGTAATGTTTTCTCTGCAAGCACTGAAATTATAGGTAACAAATAGTTTTGTGATAAGATAAATAGTAACGAGTACCAAGTAAAAAGTAAAAAAAGTGCAGCAAGGTGGCCCAATCCTTTTTGTAGCAACGGATAAGCCTGGACAATTTCTTATAATGAGAAAAGAGTTCCCGAGGACACATGGGAATTGTCGTCAAGCTAGTTTTCATCACGCTCATATGATTCGCGTTCGGTACTTTGATAATTTGATATGTGGGTGGACCGGTTCTTGGGTACTGCCCTTACTTGGACAAGCATCCTACTTATGATTAAACCCCTATTGCAAGCATCCGCAACTACAAAAGAAGTATTAAGGTAAACCTAACCACAACATTAAACATAAGGATCCAAATCAGCCCCTAACGAAGCAACTCATAAACTAGGGTTTAAGCTTCGGTCACTCTAGCAACCCATCATCTACTTATTACTTCCCAATGCCTTCCTTTAGGCCCAAATAATGGTGAAGTGTCATGTAGTCAACGTTCACATAACACCACTAGAGGAAAAGACAACATACATCTCATCAAAATATAGAACGAATACCAAATTCACATGACTACTAATAGCAAGACTTCACCCATGTCCTCAGAAACAAACGTAACTACTAACAAAGCATATTCATATTCATAATCAGAGGAGTAATAATATGCATTAAGGATCTGAACATATGATCTTCCACCAAGTAAACCAACTAGCATCAACTACAAGGAGTAATCAACACTACTAGCAACCCATAGGTACCAATTTGTGGTTTGGATACAAGATTGGATACAAGAGATGAACAAGGCTTTTGAGAGGAGATGTTGCTAGTGAAGATGTTGATGGAAATTGACCCCCTCCCGATGAGAGGATCGTTGGTGATGATGGTGGTGATGATTTCCCCCTCCCGGAGGGAAGTGTCCCCGGCAGAACAGCTCTGCCAGAGCCCTAGATTGGTTCCGCCAAGGTTTCGCCTCGTGGCGGTGGAGTTTCGTCCCGTAAGCTTGCCCATGATTTTTTCCAGGGTAAAATTCTTCATATAGCAGAAGATGGACACCGGAGGCCCACTAGGGGGCCCAGGATACAGGGGGGCGCGCCCAGTAGGGGTGGGCGCGCCCCCCACCCTCCTGGCCAGGGTGTGGGCCCCCTGAGGTGTTTCTTCCACTCAATAATTCTTATTAATTCCAAAAATAAGTTTCGTGGAGTTTCAGGATTTTTTTAAGCAGTGCAGAATAGGTTTCCAATGTTTGCTCCTTTTCCAGCCAGAATTCCAGCTGCCGGCGTTCCCCCTCTTCATGGTAAACCTTGTAAAATAAGAGAGAATAGCCATAAGTATTGAGATATAATGTGTAATAACTGCCCATAATGCAATAAATATTGATATAAAAGCATGATGCAAAATGGACGTATCATCGCTCAGGTCGCAGAAGGATCCATGTTTTCTCTCTTGATATCCTCTTTGCTTCTTCATTAACCTATGAATGAATCAGTTCCCGGTTTTCCCACGAGCCGTGTTGAACGACGTGGGGCTACCCACGTTATGGCTTGTGAACCGCCTATATTCACAGGGAGGTAACTTCCAATTTAACCATCCCACTATCCATGTCAATTCTGCCACATATGCTGCATCCATTGTGTAGGGTTGGTGGCGGATGCGCAGGGCGCGGGAATGAGTGCCGTAGCAGAAAACTCAACACCACACATAGGCGTGGGCAGACAACCGGTGATCCTAGAAGCTGCCACTACCATGGACGGCCCGGATTGGTGGAGTATGGCGGTTGCTATGGGGTAGTGGGGAGCTAGACCCCAGCCAGGTTGTACTATAAAAAGGGGGTGTAGAGGCGGGCGAAATGACTCGCCCTTGCATATCTTTCTTTTTCTACTAGCTCCCTTCATCGATCATGGCAAGGGGGAGAGGGCACGGTCGCCCACCAGCAGCGGCGATGAGGGCTTCCACTAGGCACTGTATCCCTGCTCTTGTTGGCGATGCAGGGGAAGAGTCTAGTGCGTAGGGCGGAGCCATAGGACGCGGTCATGGCCGTTGTGGCACTCGGGGCCGAGGGGGACGCGGTGGTTGCGCAGTTACTCCTCCTCCAACTGCCTCCACTCCAATGGAGGGCCATGTTAGGGACACATTGCTGAAATTAATCGTCGGGCTGCGTGAGCCTCCAGGCGGCCGCCTTTGGCTTCCGAGCCATTCGCTAGGGTGTTGGAGGTTGACCAGTTGCTGGGGTTGAGGTTGCACATCAGAGGTTGTTGTAATGGCATCATGTGGGTGAACACTGAGTTCCCCACACCTCATGTCATGCTCCTCCAGCGCGACTGGAAAACTTTTGCACATGCCCACAGCTTGGCTGAGAGGCACGTTCTTCACTTCAAGCCGATAGAGTCCGATCTGCTCTCCATTAAGGTCTTTGGGCACTCGGGTGTTCGTTTAGGGTGCTGCGCGGAGAGCTTGACCGACGACGAAAGCTCCTCCTCGAGAGATAGTGACAAGAAGGACTCCGCTGGGGATAATGACGACGGCAAGTCTGGTTGAACTTTGGTCGCACCGGCACCGTCAGGTAGGCGCTGACAGCACCATCATCCGTACCTCAATCTTCTCCTGACGTAGCGATTTGCTGAGGGCCGGGCGGAGGTGCTTCCGTCTCCTCCAGCTGGACCTCGGTAGGCTTCCTCATGGACTTTGGCTTCGCCTTCCCTGCTGGTGTCCCTCCTGTCGTATTCCTCTGGTCCAGACGATGGTGACCAGGGCATCGCGTATCCGCTCTCTCTGTCCGCCATCTTCGTCCCGCCCTCTTGAACTTGTCAGGTTGCGTCCCACTGGACCTAACAGGGTTAGCTGGGCTTCTGCCCAGGCGCTACTTTTGCCCTCTTCACCTCTCATTGTAGCTCCAAGGGGGAGAGGGACAAGAAAGGCATTACGGAGTACTTATCGTTTTTTAATCTAAAATATGTAGGCATTTGCCAGTTTTTAGCTCAATATGTAATCCTCTACCCATACTTATTATAATTTCCACTTGTTTATTTGCGTATTAATGAAAAAGAGTGCTTCTGCATAATTTGTGCATGTGTAATGCTCATGCTAAGGAATGATTCGTCGATACTTTCAAATAAACACCATTCCCCGACAACACATCATGCCAGTCCATTCCTCTGCTACCACTACGCCCTTTGCCTCGGCGGTGTAGGAGCGAGGATGGGAGCAGGCCCCTCGTCTGCTCCTTCCAATTGCTACTACGACCAACCTCTGAACGAAGAAACTTCGGACAAAAAAGATGGGAGCACAAAATTTGGATGTGACTAGGTTTTCTCATGCTCAAGTTTTCCATACATAGGCACATTATGGATGGTGAGGCAAACTGAGCTGCATCTGCCACCCTTCTTATTGTTTCAGATAGTGATAGACTATAGGGGGTCGATGCGCTGGTCTGCCCTTCATCTTTCCTTTAAGTCCACCAGTGCCAGAAGCCTTGCTTTGTAAAGGATTAATCAGCTCATGTTAAGCATTGTTGTAATCCAAGCAAATACATGCTCAAGCTAAACTTGCATGCAAGTTTTTAGGATGCCAACGCTTCGTTTTATTATCTTTGCACAGGGTTTTCTCCTGGCTTTGTACAAAGCATTACATGCACATCGGCAATGGTTGTACAAAAGGTGACTGCCAGGGCTGAGTCCGGCAGCCGCGCCTTACGGGTAGAACTTGCGAAGATGCTCAATATTCCATGAGTCCTGCTCCTTAGTGCCATCTTCTGTCTCTAGATGGACTGCGCCAGGTCTGGTGACTCGTACTACCCAGTGAGGGCCTTCACACTTCAGCGTCAACTTGTTGGAACACTTGGCGTGCTGAACACACCTAAGGTCAAGGTCTCCTTCCTCAAGGCTCTAGCATGAACCCTGCGGCTATGATAGCGGCGCAGTGCTTGCTGGTAGCATGCATCCCGCACAACAGCCTAGAGATGATCTTCCTCAAGGAACACATCATCGTCATGTCGTAGCCGCTCTTGCTCTACTTCATTGTAGGCAAGTACTCGAGGTGACCCGTATATGAGTTCCCTGGGGAGCACTGCTTCTGCCCCATATACTAGGGAGAAGAGAGTCTGGCCGGTAGCTCGATTTAGTGTCGTTCAGAGGGACCGAAGAACTGCCAGCAGCTCTCCAATCCAACTTTTGCTGCATCTCCACAACCTATCGAAAGTTCTCATCTTGAGCCCTTGCAGCACTTCAGCATTCATCCTCTCAGCTTGCCCTGCTCCATGGATGAGCGACAGAGACGAAGGAGACCTTGCTTCCAAGGCTTTGGATGTACTGCATAAAGGCACGGCTCGTGACCTGGGTGCCTTTGTCGGTGATCACTCTATTGGGTACTCCAAAATGACACACTGGTCCTTTCAAGAACTTGACAGCTAATTGCGCGGTCACCTTTCTCATTGGCCCCACCTCATGCCACTTTGTAAACTTGTCGATTGCCACATACAAGAATTCAAAGCCCTCTGTAGCGCGAGGGAAGGGGCCCAAGATGTGAAGCTCCCAGACCGAGAATGGTCATGATAAAGGGATCATCTGGAGAGCTTGAGCTAGCTGATGAATGTTCTTGGCCAGGCACTGGTAGGCTTCACACTTGATGACTAGCTCAATTGCATCCTAGAGGGCAGTGGGCCAATAGAAACCCAATCGGAAGGCTTTTCCGACCAGGTCTCTAGATCTAATATTAGAGCCACACATGCCCTCATGTATCTCTGCCAACAACTTCAGCCCATCTTCCCAGCAAATGCACTTCAATTTCACACCGTTTGGCCTTTTCCTGTACAGTGTGTCGTCGACAAACTGGTGCATATTTCACCGCCAGGCTACTCTTTCAGCTTCTTGTAGTTCTTCGGTAAGTCCTCCGGTTTGAAGGAAATGGACTATGTGTTGCGCCCAATTTGGAGCATGTGGATCGATAACAAGGACAAAAGGCAGTTCCTCGTTCGGGGGAGCGCTCACCTCGAATGGAAGAACTTGTGGCTCCGCAGGAGGGTGCTGCTCACCAACTGAAGCAGTGTTGTCCGCGAAAGCACCTCTACCAGCGGCTTCGGGAAGCCCTACCGGGAGATACTTGCTGGAGTCCAACTTTCACATTTTTCTGGCCATCATTGAAGGAGACACTGATGGTTGAGTCGGGTGGAGGACAAAAGTTCCTAGTTCCACAAGGAGCTTTTGTGCAGTGCATTTTGATAGTTGATCAACAATGTTGTTGTGCTATTATGGCACGTGCTCTTCTTGCAGCCCATCGAAGTGCTCTTCCAGCTTTCACACCTCCTCTATGTATGCCTCCGTTAATGGACTCTGATAATATTTATTGACTTGCCTTACTATGAGTTGCGAGTCTCCAGGGATGATCAACTTTTTGATTCCCAACTCTACTACAATTCTGAGTACGGCAGGGAGCCCCTCATACTCGGCAGTGTTGTTGGTGGCTTTCTCCTAGGGAAAGTGCATTTGAACCACATATTTGAGATGCTTTCCAGTGGGAACAACAAGGAGCACGCCAGCTCCGGTGCGCTGCAACGAGAAAGCACCATCAAAATACATGCTACATTCCTGAGGCTCTTCCTTGCGGAGGATAACCATCTCTGGTATTTTTTTCATCTGGAGTGGGCATCCATTCCGCAATGAACTCCCCCAATGCTCTGCACTGAATAGTTCAGGTGCTCTCATATTTCAGGCCAAAGCTCAATAGCTCTTGTGCCCATTCAACTATCCTGTCGGTGGCTTCAGGGTTCCTCAATATACACTGCAGTGGGAAACAGGTGACAACCGTGATCTCATGGCTTTGGAACTAGTGTCACAGTTTCGTCGAGGCCATGATGAAGCCGAAGATCAGCTTTTGCACCCTAAAGTACCTTGATCTACCCCTTGTAGTAAGGAGCTGACAAAGTAAGGTGGTCTCTATACCACTTTCTTCCTGGCGATAGTCTTGGAACTGCCCCCAACAGCTTGCCTTGTCTCCCCTGGTGTACGTCATGTCTTCCCATAGATGCTTGGTTTCTTCCCTGAAGGTTCAGTTGCCGCAACTATTTTCTCGTCCACTTCTCGCTGTGCCACCAATGCTGCGCTAACCACTTGATTTGTTTCAGCTAAATATAGCAACAATGACTCTTGTGGTTTAGGGCAACCAAGGTGGGAGCAGAGGAAAGGTAAGTTTTCAGGTACTGGAGCTCTGCTTCTACCTTCGGGGTCCACTTTACTGGGTCAGCCTTTTTCAAAATCTTGAAAAAAGGCAAGTCACGTTTCGCAAATTTGGCAATGAATCCAGTCAAGCGCCTCACCTCCTTGACAGTCTTGGGTGCTTGTATCTACTTGATTACTGTGATCTTGTCAGGGTTGGCGTCTATACCCCGGTGAGACACAAACAAACCTAGCAGCTTGCCGGAAGGGATGCCAAATACACATTTTTTAGGGTTTAACTTCAAGTTTATCTTGCGCAAGTTTGCAAAGGTATCTTCCAGGTCCTAAATGAGCGTTGATTTGTCCTTGGTTTTGACCACTATATCATCCATATAAGCTTCCACATTTCTATGCTGCTGTGTTTCAAAACCGATCTGTACTTCTTTCATGAAAGTGGACCCAACACTCTTTGACCCCAAAGGCATACATACGAAGTAGTACGTGCCACATGGAGTTATGAATACAGTTTTCTCTTCGTCTTCCTTGGACATGAATATTTGATGGTACCCGGAGTATGCATCCAAAAAGGAAAGCAGATCGCACCCGGAAGTGGATTCTACAATCTGATCGATGTGCGACAGGGGGAAAGGATCCTTCGGGCATGCCTTGTTCAGGTTCGTGAAATCAATGCAGAGCCTCCATTTCCCATTTGCCTTGCGCGCTACCACTGGGTTTACTAACCATGTTGGATGTAGCACTCCTCTTACGAATCCAGCTTCTTCAAGTTTCTTAATCTCCTCGGCAATGAATTGCTGCCACTCTAAAGATTGCTTTCTGACCATCTGCTGGACGGGCCGAGCATGAGGACAACATCAAGGTGGTGCTCAATTACCTCCCTGGGAACACCCGGGATATCAGATGGTTGCCAATAAAACACATCAACATTCGCCCGTAGGAAGGCAACGAGCGCGCTTTCCTATTTGTCATCAAGGGTGGAGCTGATGGTGAACAATACCATCAACGCCATCCTGCCTTGCCGGGACCTTTTTCACAACAGGAGAAGCAACCATAGGCCTCTTGCTAGTGGAACTCTCCGGGAGGTCCCCAACAGGTGCGGTGCACTCCGAAGAGGTGCGCTTCTCGGAGTCCTTGCTGGCAACTCTGCTAGATTTCTTCCCTTTGTTTGTATCTATGGTGGGAGCTGCGGCCTCTGCAGCCTTAGCTGCTACCATGTCCCGATACATCTGATCCACACATATAATCGCATCCTTCTAAACTGATGGAACGGAAATGATACCCATCAGCCCTGGCATCTTCAAGGTGTTCTAGGCATAGTGGGGTGCCGCCATCAATTTTGCCAGAGCTGGACGACAAAGAATCTCATTGCAAGGCAAGGGAAGCTCAACCATGTTAAACAAGACCCTCTCAGTTTGATAGTTCAACTCCCTGCCAAATGTCATGGGTAAAGTGACCTTTCCCTTGGGTTGGCTCCTGCCAGGGTTGATTCCTTAGAAAGTGCCCATGGCCTTGAGCTCCTCATCGGGGATCTGCAGTTTCGCAACCACATTAGGTGGAAATCGAGTTCACCCCATCCGCGCCGTCAACTAGCATCTAAGTGGCCTTGAGGTTGCAGAATGTTGGGGAAACCAACAACGGTAAAGATCCAACCGCAGTGGTGCGATGAAGATGATCCTCTTTGTCGAAGATGATAGGCGTGCGGGACCACTTAAGTGGCTTCCAAGAATCGCAGCTGGCTCCATGACATTGACCTCACATGGCCACTGCTTGAGCTGGCAGTTAGAGGAGTGTAAAGATGCACCCCCATTAACGCACATGGCTTCAGTTGCTTTCTGGAATTCTTGCTCGCTAGTTTCTTCTTCATCCCCTATTACTCACAGTATCTCGTTCTTTCTTATCACAGCCTCTGGCAGGTTTCTCCTTTTGCTGCGAGGCCTTTCTACGGCGGCCCCCTCTAGTGCCACGACCTTTTCCACCATCCCCTCTTGGTCTCTCTCCTTGTCGCGCTTTTCATACTATGCCTTTTGCTTCTTAACAAGCTGTTCAACTTGATGATATTCTTGGAGATCATGACCTTAAGTGCGGTGGATTTTGCAGTATGGCCCATCAGATTTTCTAGCATTCTCCGCCGCCGCGGCCTCCCCGCATCAGCGCACGCGGTAGCTTCCTTGTTGGGACTTTGTTTTGGCCTTCTTACCGGTGCCAAGATTGCCAGAGCTCTCAACACTACAAGAAAATACACTTCCGTGATGATATGTGTTTGTCACAGAAGGTCGCGTTTTTTGTCATGCACGTACATCCATGAAGATTTTATAACAGAATCAAGATAGTCATACTTGTGATGTCATATAAGTGTTCCATGACATTACCAAGATTATCATCACGGAAGTGTCCACTTCCATGACAATAAATCGCGTGTCACAGAAGTGCTTTCATCAAGGGTGACCGACACGTGGCATCCATCGTAACGGAACGCCATTAAGCTATAGGGTCCGGTTTTGGATTCGATAACCCGTTAACAGCCCGGACCAATGGGGATTTTCCACGTGTAAAATCATCATTGGCCGCAGGAAACACGTGTTGCCTCACCGTTGGGACATATGTCATCCACTCATTGCACAGCAGGCACCTATGATAGTTCGACACGTGGCACGGCCCAACAGTGGCCCATTCTGGTGAAAAAGGCCGGCCCAGTAAAAGTTAGCAGGCCGGCCCATATAAGGCCTACTTGTGTCAGGTCCATTTATACCCACGGCCCATACGAGATGTGCCAATTTGGCCCGTCAATGGCCCATTAAAGATTTGGCACCATTGCAGCCCATCGTCAGTTCAAGCCCGTTAACAGCCCGCTATATATTTGTGCTCAATATCGGCCCGATGAGATTTCGGCCTGTTAACGGCCCATTTAATGGATGGGCCAATTTTCAGGATGTACATCTTTCGGCCTTTTAGCGGCCCATTTAAATGTTGGGCTAACTTCTGGGCCGGTGTGTCTTTCAGCCTGTTGATGGCCCATAAATCTGATGGGCCATTTGTAGTTAGACCTGAGTTTCGGCCTTTTAGCGGCCCATTTAAGTGTTGGGCCAATTTCTGGCCCGGTGTCACTTTCAGCCTGTTGACGGCCCATAAATCAGTTGGGCCATTTGTAGTCGGACCTGAGTTTTGGCCTTTCAGCGACCCATTTAAGTGTTGGGCCAATTCCCGGCACTGTGTGCCTTTCGGCCTCTCAACGGACCATAAATGAGTTGGGCCATTTGTAGTCGGACCTTAGTTTTGCCCTTTTAGCGACCCATGCCCTTCATGGTCCAATACCAGCCCGATTCCTCTTTCGGCCTGCTAAAGGCCCACAACACAGTTGGGCCATTTACAATACAGCCTGACTTTCAGCCTCTTAGCGGCCCATGCTCTTCATGGTCCAGTACAAGCCCGCTGTCTCTTTCAGCCTGCTAAAGGCCTATAGTATAGTTGGGCCATATGTAGCCCAAACTTAGTAACAGCCTGTTAACGGCCCGTGAAATAAATTGGGGCCACCTATTTCCCGATTCGATGTCGTACTGTTAACGACCCGGGAGGTAAGAGGGCCGACCATTAACTTTTGGCCTAGTAACGGCCCACTATCTTAATGGGCCCACTAAAGTTCATACATGTCTTTAGGCCAAATTAGATAATTTGAGCCCATTACGACGAGCAATTATGCACAGGACCAAAACCGATCCAGCAAAGGTAAGGCATACAGGGAATAACGTTGCACATCCAGCATATATTACAGGAAATTACATCCACTGGGCAATCAAAGATTGATGCTAGTGCAAATAAATGAGCAAGACCTAACCATCTACAATGTCACAATCTGCAACCTCAGCATAGATGACGCCCATAAGCATGTGGGCAAGTTCTTGCTGCTTTGCTACACTGTCTCTGAAAACATTGATTAGTTGTTGTGTCGCACGACTCTGCACCTCTGATTCATCCACCATTTCCATCATTGATTCAGCCATTAATTAGTTCACAAACATACATTTATTCCGTTGCATTCGAGACAGAGGATACTGAACAGATTCAGATGGCGATTTTGGCAGGCTTGTTTTATTGATAGTGGAGAGTTTCTCGACCACTGCATCATAACATAAATTAGGACGGGAACCAAACTGATTAATCATGAGTTATTGCCATATTACCTGGCCTATATTTACTGGAAAGAAACAATGGGGTTGCCTTGCTATTTTCAGAGTTTGTCTTCTTATCTTCAGCAGCCTGCACAAAATAAACACACTAGCATTGCTATCATTGGCCAAGTCAGACAATAGGAAAGCAACATTGACACAACAAACGTTTGGGCAACTAGCCTACACCAAATTAACACAATATGGCACAACTATCATCAACTAGGTAAGGTAGTACAAAAGCAACATTGACACAATGAATGAATGGGCAACCAGAGAAGCACTACAATTCAGTAATGTGCGTGATATGAGATAGTACATTCATGCATCTCAGTATGCAAAACTACCAGGCAGTTTTCCTTATAAAAATCAACATTGGCGCCTTTAACATTTTGCTACAACTAATTTTAGATCAGATAAAGGTTAGATTCACGCCGATTAACAAAATACGTGTTGATGTAAAAATATAGTGATATACAACAGGTACTTACATCAGCATTGGAGCATAGAGAATTCCTGCAAGATATTTTCCTTGAATACGATCCCAATGGAGGAAGTCTTCTATCGTTTAACCTTATTTTCTAAAAGAGAGATGGGTAAGAGACATGTAGAAAATATGATCAGAATGCTATAAAATTTCATGATGCGAGGATACGCACATGCTTCTTAGAATGGAGTTGACATTCTTTTGCTGGACTGGAGCGGACTAGTTCTTTCGCCACTGGAATCTGCTTATTATCAGTGGAGGTCGGGTTTGTCTGTGCTGGAGCAGTATCTATGAAAAATGTAGTTGGTTTATTATCTCCTGGTGTTTGGATCTTTTGCAAAGACCTGGTTTGTAACCCTTCAAATTCTAACATAGCCGTCTTCCCCTTGCATGCCTTATATAGAAGAATGGTGATTCAGTTATAAAACATGCTACAGCAGAGATGGAATAGGTACTGAAGAATAGAAAGGCATGACATATTGACATGTATTCCCTCCATCCGAAAATAAATGGATGGTTCTAGGCGTATTTCAGTTCTAGATACATCCAGTTTTATCCATTTCTGCGACATTTAATCCGGACGCAGGGAGTATGATGTAAGAGCTAGGGATACGACAGGACAACACAGTAAAAAAACACTGAAAACTCACTGCAGAACCAAAGTATTCAAACCCACTGATATGAGATAGTACACTCATTCAACTCAGGATGCAAAACTACCACGCAGTTTTCCTTACAAAAATCAACATTGTGGACTTTAATCATACATTTTGCTAGAACTAAATTTAGATCAGATAAAGGTTGGATTGATGCCGATTAACAAAATACATGCTGATGTAAAAATATAGTGATATACAACAGGTACTTACATCTACATTGGAGCACAGAGAATTCCTGCAAGAATCTTTCCTCATAGACGATACCATTGCAGAAATTCTTCTGTCTGTTAAGCTTATTTTCTAAAAGAGATATGGGTAAGAAACATGTAGAAAATATGATCAGCATGCTACAAAATTTCATGATGCAGTGATACGCACACGCTTCTTAGAATTGAGTTGACATATTTTTGCTGGACTTGAGCGGACTAGTTCTTTGCCCACTGGAATCTGCTTATTATCAGTAGGAGTTGGGTTTCTCTATGCTGGAGCACTATCTACAAAAACTGGAGTTGGTTTATTATCTCCTGGCGTTTGGATCTTTTGCAAAGGCCTTGTTTGTAACCCTTTAGATTCTAACATAGTCGTCTTCCCCTTGCATGCCTTGTATAGAAGAATGGTGCTTTAATTATAAAACATGCGACAGCAGAGAGATGGAATAGGTACTGAAGAATAGAAATGCATGACATATTGACATGTATTCCCTCCATCCGAAAAAAATGGATGGGTCTATGCGTATTTCAGTTCTAGATACATCATTTTTATCCATTTCGGCAACATGTAATCCGGACAGACGGAGTATGGTGTAAGAGCTAGGGATATGACAGGACAACACGGCAAAAAAACACTAGTGGAATGTAAAACTATATGCTAGCGGAATACATACAGAAATAACTAAGGCAACATACACATGTAGGATTGCGAAAATAAGATGGCATTGCAACAGAGCACTAGAAGAACACTTCAATGTAAAAAAACATGGTATGGCAGACAGATGAAGTACATACTGATGAATAACAATGCATAAGATATTCAGAAGCATGACGTCCAAATTAAGCAGATGGCAATGCGATAGAGTAGAATGACAGTACTTGAATTTGAAAACTTGCTATCATGAATGGAATAGGTACTGAAAAACAGGAAGGCATGACATATTTACATGCATGATCAGCATGCTAAGCACATGGCATTGCAACAGAGTAGATACACTCTAGGATATTATATGCATGTTGTACCCATATCACAGGCCAAGTTAGAGGAAGGACCTTGTGGGGTGAAGAGGATTCATCATCTTTCTACAAGTCTTCTGAAGAACTGCCTTTACATGTTCCATCATATTGGGTATAATTGACATCAAGTTTGTTGGCCTTTACATTGCTCCGTGAGGTTCTTGTGGATATATCAGTGTGTGCAATTATTTCTGACATGCATGGAAGACAGCTAGTAGTTAGATTTATGTAATGAGTGCTTGTAGGAGGTGACATAAATAGTAGGACTGCGATTAACTAGTAGCAACAGGTCTCATAAACTATAGGGAGAACACAGATGAAAGCTACAGAATATGTATCATTTGTACTCAAGATTAACTAGATGGCACACAAAAGTATTAAAGAACAACATAGGTAATACTAGAAGTGGTATAATACTATAATCACCAGCCTGTGGGATAGCATTGGCTGATGGATGATAACTATGGAATAGCGTTACCTAAAGAACAAGTATCTTAGCTGAACTATGGAACAACGTGAACTCCTGAACAAGACCCGTAAGAGAACAGCATGAATATACAGTGAAATGTGTTGATCTATTTTCCATGCTTAGATGAATAACAAAGCCATAAATGTTGCACACAAGTAAGATAAGGGTACAACCTATCTGGCTGCCATCCATAGGAGTGAGCATCATGTGTTGACTTGTCGATGGCCCTGCAGTTGTTGTGGCTGTCCATGTCGGGCACGCGCATTCGATGCAGGGAACTGTTGAGTGGGGACTATAGCTCCCTTCTGGTGTATGCTTCCCTTGTTGGAGCAGCTGGGTGAGTCGGAAGACGGTGTGCTTGAAGATGCAGATAACGAATAATGTTAAGAACGGCATATCTCTTTGATCTCAAGAAATACTCTAAGAGATCAACAGCAAGGTACGAGAGTGGTCACACGTCTTATGACTGAAGACTAAATTGGGGTCACACGATTTTATTTTATTTTGGCACTGTCCAATCTCCGCCGGATGGCTTGATGGCCGTCTTGTGCCTCCCGGCTGACACTGTTCAGAATCTTCCCCGAAGAGGGAGCGACCAATGGCAAAGCATCCTACCTCAGCCGTCCGTGGCCCTGGACAATACCCCACTCCCCGCCCCACCGCATTGCCATGGTTGCGCCACCCCCGGGCCAATCCACAAAGACTCCCCGTCATCCAGATCCGGCGGCGGCAATACCTTCAACCCACGCAACTCTAAAAGATAGCCATCTAAGCGCTGCTTCCGTGGTGAACTTGTGGCCCCGCACCCTTACGTTAGACACCACCCAACCGGCAGCCTAGGAGCTCCGCCGCCTCGAGGGGTGCTGCTTCCCATTGGGAATCGATTGGCCCAGAATAAAAATTCAGACAACTGATGCCTAAATAAAGTGATTTGAGATGAGGGTGCGACCTATCTGGCGGCATGGTGAAGTAGGCAGGTCCAGCTGCCGAGTCGGTGAGGCCAGCGCGGTTGCGGTGGCGACCGGCGGCAGGGAAAGAGCGATGTCGCGACGGTCGACGGCTACGCGGAAGCAGCGCCAGGACTCTGGACAGATCCAAAGTTGGAGCCGTCCGGCGCCGTGAACAACGGCGGGGGTGAATTGGCTCCGGTATGGTTCACGCGGCCGTCGTCGAGGTAGCACCAGCAGCACGGAGTAAGAGGCACAAGGCCCAGTGCACGACGGCAAATGGACAACGTCTCTGGCATTAAGGAGGAGGGCGGCTGTGAAATTGGTGCGGTGGGGGCGCCATGGAGGTGGGGCTGAGGTTTCGCAGCTCAGGAGAAGGGATCTTCCCGGGGAGAAGGTGATTTGGCGCCCACGAGGAATGAATGGGGGCGGGCGAGAGGAGGAGGGGGAATTGGTAGGGGAGTGGAACCATGTATTACAGACGCATTTGTCTAAAATGTGAGGCGTAGTTACAGTTCTACCCTTGCCTATAGGCTTCTCGGCTTTGGTCTGTGTACTGAGGGTCGGGGATAGTAGAGTAACTTTGCTTCTCCCCAAATAGTGGGCGGGAGCGATTTCGGGCGAGGAGGGCGTATTTTGAACTATAGTGGGCGCGAGCGATTTCGGGCGAGGAGAGCGTGTTTTGAAATAGTGGGCGTGAGCTATTTCGGGCGAGGAGAGCGTGTTTTGCCGACCATGGTTTATGAATTATTCGGCACATGTCATTTCAGCCGTGGAGAAGGCGCGCTTGGATGAAGTTACGAACCTACCCTTGATTTACAACGGGCCAATTGCTGCGTGTCCCACATAGGACGGTAATTTCGCGTCTCCCATTTATTTTCTCGGGCGAATTCCACCGAGCAGAGAGGATGTTTAATGGTTCGTTCAAATTTTGGGAGAACGAGCATCCATGTCTACCTTACCAAGTCGATTCGGATCAAATTTTGAAATTTTAGCTTGCCACTTCTTTTTTAGATGGAGAGATGATGCTCGGGAGTAATGTGTTTTTACATGCTCGTTGCTAGCGATTGACTATATGAAAAATAGTTGACCCACTCAAAAATGCGAATCAAACTCAAAATGAAATATCTCGATTCAATGAAATAGCTCGTTCAGTAGGTCAAAATAGTGAACTAAATCCAAAATTGAACACCTCAATTGAGTAGCATGTTGTACAGTCTTATAGTACTCCATGAACATGTTGAAAGTCAAACTAATGAACTTGTTTGATATACGCATATATCCGTTCATGTGTGGATTGCAGACAACATGTTCTCCAATTTAAATATTTGAATGCAGGTTTATATCGAAACATGGTTTATATCAGTCTTTGATGCACAAAACGCGACCTCCCCCTCTCCCGGACTCATGTTCTCTCTCTCTCTCTCTCTCTCTCTCTCTCTCTCTCTTGCCGCCAATCTTTAATTCTGTCGCACGCATCCAACACAAAAAC
>NC_057798.1:297890399-297926063 GCF_018294505.1 Triticum aestivum | reverse complement strand
CATTCATATATACACCATCCATAGGTCTCTCTCGCACACTATGTATGATACTCTATCTATTCCAAGCTAGATATCTTGGGTGGACTCATCGTACGCACACAAATTCCTTGGATCTTTGCCCGTAACTCTCACACGCACCACTATGTTGTCTCGAAGCTCTTCCCCTCTCGCTCAAACTATCCATCCACCTGGGTCACACATACACATGCATATCTCACTCGCACTCGATAGGCCCATCTAAAACTCTATCTCTCTCCCTCGTTCTCTCTCCATCTCACACGCACACACACACAATCTCATGCCTAGCTAGCCAAGTATGATGGTCTCTCACTCAATTGTAGGCACACGCAGTCCCCCCTATATGTATATGAATAGCTAATCTTAGTCTCCATCACCAACATGTGCATGGTCTATCTTGATTTCTCTCGGGGCATCTTTCTATCGCGCACGCACTCCCTCGATCTCCCACCCATATAGTCCCCTCATGATCTCGAGGGTTGATTCCTTAGAAAGTGCCCATGGCCTTGAGCTCCTCATCGGGGATCTGCAGTTTCGCAACCACATTAGGGGAAATCAAGTTCAACCCATCCGCACCGTCAACTAGCATCTGAGTGGCCTTGAGGTTGCAGAATGTTGGGGAAACCAACAAAGGTAAAGATCCAACCGCAGTGGTGCGATCAAGATGATCCTCTTTGTCGAAGATGATAGGCGTGCGGGACCACTTAAGTGGCTTCCAAGAATCTGCAGCTGGCTCCATGACATTGACCTCACATGGCCACTGCTTGAGCTGGCAGTTAGAGGAGTGTAAAGATGCACCCCCATTAACGCACATGGCTTCAGTTCCTTTCTGAAATTCTTGCTCGCTAGTTTCTTCTTCATCCCCTATTACTCACACTATCTCCTTCTTTCTTATCACAGCCTCTGGCAGGTTTCTCCTTTTGCTGCGAGGCCTTTCTACGGTGCCCCCCTCTAGTGCCATGACCTTTTCCACCATCCCCTCTTGGTCTCTCTCCTTGTCGCGCTTCTCATACTATGCCTTTTGCTTCTTAACAAGCTATTCAACTTGATGATATTCTTGGAGATCATGACCTTAAGTGCGGTGGATTTTGCAGTATGGCCCATCAGATTTTCCAGCATTCTCCGCCGCCGCGGCCTCCCAGCATCAGCGCACGCGGTAGCTTCCTTGCTGGGACTTTGTTTTGGCCTTCTTACCGGTGCCGAGATTGCCAGAGCTCTCAACACTACAAAAAAATACACTTCCGTGATGATATGTGTTTGTCACAGTAGGTCGCGTTTTTTGTCATGCATGTACATCCATGAAGATTTTATAACAGAATCAAGATAGTCATACCTGTGATGTCATAGAAGTGTTCCATGACATTACCAAGATTATCGTCACGGAAGTGTCCACTTCCATGACAATAAATCGCGCGTCACAGAAGTGCTTTCATCAAGGGTGACCGACACATGGCATCCACCGTAACGGAACGCCATTAAGCTATCGGGTCCGGTTTTGGATTTGATAACCCGTTAACAGCCCGGACCAATGGGGATTTTCCATGTGTAAAATCATCATTGGCCGCAGGAAACATG
This sequence comes from Triticum aestivum, assembly GCF_018294505.1. Lineage (NCBI taxonomy): Eukaryota > Viridiplantae > Streptophyta > Magnoliopsida > Poales > Poaceae > Triticum > Triticum aestivum. The sequence continues at coordinate 297,924,470 of NC_057798.1, read as the reverse complement.
TGTTGCCTCACCGTTGGGACATATGTCATCCACTCATTGGACAGGAGGCGCCTATGATAGTTCGACACGTGGCACGGCCCAACAGTGGCCCATTCCGGTGAAAAAGGCCGGCCCAGTAAAAATTAGCATGCCGGCCCATATAAGGCCTACTTGTGTCAGGTCCATTTAAGCCCACGGCCCATACGAGATGTGCCAATTTGGCCCGTCAATGGCCCGTTAAAGATTTGGCACCATTGCAGCCCATCGTCAGTTCAAGCCCGTTAACAGCCCGCTATCTATTTGTGCTCAATACCGGCCCGATGAGATTTCGGCCTGTTAACGACCCATTTAATGGATGGGCCAATTTTCAGGATGTACATTTTTCGGCCTTTCAGCGGCCCATTTAAATGTTGGGATAACTTCTGGCCCGGTGTGTCTTTCAGCCTATTGACGGCCCATAAATCTGATGAGCCATTTGTAGTTAGACCTGAGTTTCGGCCTTTTAGTGGCCCATTTAAGTGTTGGGCCAATTTCTGGCCCGGTGTCACTTTCAGCCTGTTGACGGCCCATAAATCAGTTGGGCCATTTGTAGTCGGACCTGAGTTTTGGCCTTTTAGCGACCCATTTAAGTGTTGGGCCAATTCCCGGCCCCGTGTGCCTTTCGGCCTATTAACGGACCATAAATGAGTTGGGCCATTTGTAGTGAGACCTTAGTTTTGTCCTTTTAACGGCCCATGCCCTTCCTGGTCCAATACCAGCCCGATTTCTCTTTCGGCCTGCTAAAGGCGCACAACACAGTTGGGCCATTTACAATACGGCCTGACTTTCGGCCTCTTAGCGGCCCATGCTCTTCATGGTCCAGTACAAGCCCGCTGTCTCTTTCGGCCTGATAAAGGCCTACAGTATAGTTGGGCCATATGTAGCCCAAACTTAGTAACGGCCTGTTAACGGCCCGTGAAATAAATTGGGGCCACCTGTTTCCCGATTCGATGTCGTACTATTAACGACCTGGGAGGTAAGAGGGCCGACCATTAACTTTCGGCCCAGTAACGGCCCATTAACTTAATGGGCCCACTAAAGTTCATACATGTCTTTAGGCCAAATTAGATAATTTGAGCCCATTACGACGAGCAATTATACACAGGACCAAAACCGATCCAGCAAAGGTACGACATACAGGGAATAACGTTGCACATCCAGCATATATTACAGGAAATTACATCCACTGGGCAATCAAAGATTGATGCTAGTGCAAATAAATGAGCAAAACCTAACCATCTACATGTCACAATCTGCAACCTCAGCACAGATGACGCCCATAAGCATGTGGGCAAGTTCTTGCTGCTTTGCTACACTGTCTGTGAAAACATTGATTAGTTGTTGTGTCGCACGACTCTGCACCTCTGATTCATCCACCATTTCCATCATTGATTCAGCCATTAATTGGTTCACAAACATACATTTATTCTATTGCATTCGAGACAAAGGATACTGAACAGATTCAGATGGCGATTTTGGCAGGCTTGTATTATTGATAGTGGAGAGTGTCTCGACCACTGCATCATAACACAAATTAGGACGGGAACCAAACTGATTAATCATGAGTTATTGCCATATTACCTGGCCTAGATTTACTGGAAAGAAACAATGGGGTTGCCTTGCTGTTTTCAGAGTTTGTCTTCTTATCTTCAGCAGCCTGCACAAAATAAACACACTAGCATTGCTATCATTGGCCAAGTCAGATAATAGGAAAGCAACATTGACACAACGAACGTTTGGGCAACTAGCCTACACCAAATTAACACAATATGGCACAACTAACATCAACTAGGTAAGGTAGTACGAAAGCAACATTGACACAATGAATGAATGGGCAACTAGAGAAGCACTACAGTTCAGTAAGGTGCGTGATATGAGATAGTACATTCATGCAGCTCAGTATGAAAAACTACCAGGCAGTTTTCCTTACAAAAATCAACATTGGTGCCTTTAACATTTTGCTACAGCTAATTTTCGATCAAATAAAGGTTAGATTCACGCCGATTAACAAAATACGTGTTGATGTAAAAATATAGTGATATACAACAGGTACTTACATCAGCATTGGAGCATAGAGAATTCCTGCAAGATATTTTCCTCGAATACGATCCCAATGGAGGAAGTCTTCTATCGTTTAACCTTATTTTCTAAAAGATAGCTGGGTAAGAAACATGTAGAAAATATGATCAGAATGCTATAAAATTTCATGATGCGAGGATACGCACACGCTTCTTAGAATGGAGTTGACATTCTTTTGCTGGGCTAGAGCGGACTAGTTCTTTTGCCACTGGAATCTGCTTATTATCAGTGGAGGTTGGGTTTCTCTGTGCTGGAGCAGTATCTATGAAAAATGGAGTTGGTTTATTATCTCCCGGCGTTTGGATCTTTTGCAAAGACCTGGTTTGTATCCCTTCAAATTCTAACATAGCCGTCTTCCCCTTGCATGCCTTATATAGAAGAATGGTGATTCAGTTATAAAACATGCTACAAAAGAGATGGAATAGGTACTGAAGAATAGAAAGGCATGACATATTGACATGTATTCCCTCCATCCGAAAATAAATGGATGGGTCTAGGCGTATTTCAATTCTAGATACATCCAGTTTTATCCATTTCGGCGACATTTAATCCGAACGTAGGGAGTATGATGTAAGAGCTAGGGATACGACAGGACAACACAGTAAAAAAACACTGAAAAACCCACTGCAGAACCAAAGTATTCAAATCCACTGATATGAGATAGTACACTCATGCAGCTCAGGATGCAAAACTACCACGCAGCTTTCCTTACAAAAATCAACATTGTGGACTTTAATCATACATTTTGCTAGAACTAAATTTAGATCAGATAAAGGTTGGATTCACGCCAATTAACAAAATACATGTTGATGTAAAAATATAGTGATATACAACAGGTACTTACATCTACATTGGAGCACAGAGAATTCCTGCAAGAATCTTTCCTCATAAACGATACCATTGCAGAAATTCTTCTATCTGTTAAGCTTATTTTCTAAAAGAGAGATGGGTAAGAAACATGTAGAAAATAAGATCAGCATGCTACAAAATTTCATGATGCAGGGATACGCACACGCTTCTTGGAATTGAGTTGACATATTTTTGCTGGACTGGAGCGGACTAGTTCTTTGGCCACTGGAATCTGCTTATTATAGTAGGAGTTGGGTTTCTCTATGCTGGAGCAGTATCTACAAAAACTGGAGTTGATTTATTATCCCCTGGGGTTTGGATCTTTTGCAAAGGCCTTGTTTGTAACCCTTCAGATTCTAGCATAGTCGTCTTCCCCTTGCATGCCTTGTATAGAAGAATGGTGCTTTAATTATAAAACATGCGACAATAGAGAGATGGAATAGGTACTGAAGAATAGAAAGGCATGACATATTGACATGTATTCCCTCCATCCGGAAAAAATGGATGGGTCTAGGCATATTTTAGTTCTATATACATCCTTTTTTATCCATTTCGGCAACATGTAATTCGGACGGAGGGAGTATGGTGTAAGAGCTAGGGATATGACAGGACAACACGGCAAAAAAACACTAGTTGAATGTAAAACTATATGCTAGCGGAATACATACAGAAATAACTAAGGCAACATACACATGTATGATTGGGAAAATAAGATGGCATTGCAACAGAGCACTAGAAGAACACTTCAATGTAAAAAAACATGGTATGGCAGACAGATGAAGTACATACTGATGAATAACAATGCATAAGATATTCAGAAGCATGATGTCCAAATTAAGCAGATGGCAATGCGATAGAGTAGAATGACAGTACTTGAACTTGCAAACTTGTTATCATGAATGGAATAGGTACTGAAAAACAGGAAGGCATGACATATTTACATGCATGATCAGCATGCTAAGCTCATGGCATTGCAACAGAGTAGATACACTCTAGGACATTATATGCATGTTGTACCCATATCACAGGCCAAGTTAGAGGAAGGACCTTGTGGGGTGAAGAGGATTCATCATCTTTCTGCAAGTCTTCTGAAGAACTGCCTTTACATGTTCCATCATATTGGGTATAATTGACATCAAGTTTATTGGCCTTTACATTGCTCCATGAGGTTCTTGTGGATATATCAGTGTGTGCAATTATTTCTGACATGCATGGAAGACAGCTAGTAGTTAGATTTATGTAATGAGTGCTTGTAGGAGACGACATAAATAGTAGGACTGGGATTAACTAGCAACAACAGGTCTCATCAATAAAGGGAGAACACAGATGAAAGCTACAGAATATGTATCGTTTGTACTCGAGATTAACTAGATGGCACACAAAAGTATTAAAGAACAACATAGGTAATACTAGAATTGGTATAATACAATAATCACCAGCCTGTGGGATAGCATTGGCTAATGGATGATAACTATGGAATAGCGTTACCTAAAGAACAAGTATCTTAGCTGAACTATGGAACAACGTGAACTCCTGAACAAGACCCGTAAGAGATCAACATGAATATACAGTGAAATGTGTTGATCTATTTTCCATGCTTAGATGAATAACAAAGCCATAAATGTTGCACACAAGTAAGATGAGGGTACAACCTATCTGGTTGCCATACATAGGAGTGAGCATCATGTGCTGACTTATCGATGGCCCTGCAGTTGTTGTGGTTGTCCATGTCGGGCACGCACATTCGATGCAGGGAACTGTTGAGTGGGGACTATAGCTCCCTTCTGGTGTATGCTTCCCTTGTTGGAGCAGCTGCGGTGAGTTGGAAGACGGTGTGTCTGAAGATGCAGATAACGCATAATGTTAAGAATGGGATATCTCTTTGATCTGAAGAAATACACTAAGAGATCAACAGCAAGGTACGAGAGTGGTCACACGTCTGTTGACTGAAGACTAAATTGGGGTCACACGATTTTATTTTATTTTGGTACTGTCCAATCTCCGCCGGATGGCTTGATGGCCGTCTTGTGCCTCCCGGCTGACACTGTTCGGAATCTTCCCCAAAGAGGCAACGACCAATGGCAGAGCAGCCTGCCTCCGCCATCCGTGGCCCTGGACAAAACCCCGCTCCCCGCCCCACCGCATTGCCGTGGTTGCGCCACCCCCGGGCCAATCCACAAAGACTCCCCATCATCCAGATCCGGTGGTGGCAGTACCTTCAACCCATGCAAATCTAAAAGATAGCCATCTAAGCGCTGCTTCCGCGGTGAACTTGTGGCCCGCACCCTTATGTTAGACACCAGCCAACCGGCAGCCTAGGAGCTCCGCCGCCTCGAGGGGTGCTGCTTCCCATTGGGAATCGATTGGTCCAGAATAAAAATTCAGACAACTGACGCCTAAATAAAGTGATTTGAGATGAGGGTGCGACCTATCTGGCGGCATGGTGAAGTAGGCAGGTCCAGCTGCCGAGTCGGTGAGGCCAGCGCGGTTGCGGTGGCGATCGGCGGCAGGGAAAGAGCGATGTGGCGATAGTCGACGGCTACGCGGAAGCAGCGCCAGGACTCTGGACGGATCCGAAGTTGGAGCCGTCCGGCGCCTTGAACAACGGCGGGGGTGAATTGGCTCCGGTACGGTTCACGCGGCCGTCGTCGAGGCAGCACCAGCAGCACGGAGTAAGAGACACACGGCCCAGTGCATGACGGCAAATGGACAACGTCTCCGGCATTAAGGAGGAGGGTGGCTGTGAAATTGGTGCGGTGGGTGCGCCATGGAGATGGGGCTGAGGTTTCGCGGCTCGGGAGAAGGGAGCTTCCCGGGGAGAAGGTGATTTGGCGCCCACGAGGTATGAATGGGGGCAGGTGGGAGGGGGAGGGGGAATTGGTACGGGAGTGGAACCATGTATTACGGACGCATTTGTCTGTAATGTGAGGGGAGTTACAGTTCTACCCTTGCCTATAGGCTTCTCGGCTTTGGTCTGTGTACTGACGGTCGGGGATAATAGAGTAACTTTGCTTCTCCCCAAATAGTGGGCGGGAGTGATTTCGGGCGAGGAGGGCGTATTTTGAACTATAGTGGGCGCGAGCGATTTCGGGCGAGGAGAGCGTGTTTTGAAATAGTGGGCGTGAGCTATTTCGGGCGAGGAGAGCGTGTTTTGCCGACCATGGTTTATGAATTATTCGGCACATGTCATTTTCGCCGTGGAGAAGGCGCGCTTGGATGCAGTTACGAACCTACCCTTGATGTACAACGGGCCAATTGCTGCGTGTCCCACATAGGACGGTAATTTCGTGTCTCCCATTTATTTTCTCGGGCGAATTCCACCGAGCAGAGAGGATGTTTAACGGTTCGTTCAAATTTTGGGAGAACGAGCATCCACGTCTTCCTTACCAAGTCGATTCGAATCAAATTTTGAAATATTAGCTTGCCACTTCTTTTTTAGATGGAGAGATGATGCTCGGGAGTAATGTGTTTTTACATGCTCGTTGCTAGCGATTGACTATATGAAAAATAGTTGATCCACTCAAAAATGCGAATCAAACCCAAAATGAAATGTCTCGATTCAATGAAATATCTCCAGCCTTCAGATCTTGTTGTTGGTAGAGTGCAGGTTGTTTATGGCCCACCATTACCTCCTGAAATGGCCTGGAGACGAACTTTTGATACTCTGTTGGGGCGCTGCACTACTCTTCAGGTTCCAAAGCCGGTCATGCAGTCTCCTTTTGGGCAACTGGTCCTTTCCAAGAGATCGTGGTCTATGGCTTTTGAGAACATCCATTGGGTTTCTGACATTATCATTGATGATTCGTTTAGCATGGTTGCCTCTCTGTCTGCTTTCTCACCTCCTAGGGGAATTGCTCGTGATCTTTTTCCTGACAACCAGATGGAGTTGGAGCAGGACACAGGCCTGCAGTTTTCGTCTGCTTCTGATGGGCAGTTCTCCTTTTTTGCTCCTTCTCTGAAGAAGAAGAAGGCCCCCAAGCGCAGTTGTACTCCTGTTGTGGACTCTAAACTGCGTCGCTGCACCCGTAGTTCTGCAAAAAGAGATGGTTTCAAGCCAGTGTTTCAAGCCTTGCCTATGGTTGAACCTAAGAAAAAGAAGCCCCGCTCCAAGCCACTGACGGATGATGGTCCTGCTAGTCGCATGCCCTTGGTGCCACCTCCAACACCTATTCGTCATATTCAGCAAATTGGAGCGGATCTGGGGATCTCTGCTGATAAACTCTCTGTGGATGCGCTTATGGCGGATCCTTCTTCTGCCAAGGACAAGTCATCGCATGATTAGTCCGTGCTGTTCAACCGGGGTGTGGTCGACCCATAACTAGACTAGTTATCATAGGATTTATTTCCATAATTTGTCTTCGGGACTTGTATGCATTCGTTGTCCTTGCAAACTTCTTTTGTTTGGCATTGCTGCATGTCTGAAATGCTCTATGTGCTACCTGCTATGTGGGTATGCTGTTAAACTTGTAACCTCTATGCTCAATGGATATTCGGTCTACTAGAAGTTGGCGGGTTATGTGTTGGAATGTTCGGGGCTTAAATTCTGATGATCGTCAGCTTGCTGTTCGTAATAAAGTGGATGAAAGTCAGGCTTCTGTTATCTGTCTACAAGAAACAAAAATGGAGTATATGGACTCCAGAACTGTCAGGAAATTTTGCCCTTCTCATTTTGACTCTTTTGCTTATAGCCCTTCTATTGGGGCTTCGGGCGGAACTGTTGTGTTATGGAACTCCTCTATCCTTACAGGGAGATTAATTGAGGTCAAGCAGTTTGGCGTAATTGTGCACTTTACGTCCAAACATAACAATGAACAATGGACGCTTGTTACGGTCTATGGGCCATGTCGTGGCCAGGCAAGGGATGATTTTGTGGACTGGCTTTATAACCTTTCCATCCCTGACTCTGAAAATTGGCTTATTTTGGGAGACTTTAATTTTATTCGATCAACTGAGAACAGGAACTTACCTGGTGGCGATGCTAATGATATCTTCATTTTTAATGAGATTATTGGCCATCTTGGCTTGCTTGAGTTGCCTATAAAAGGGAGATCCTTCACTTGGTTGAATATGCAGGATAATCCTCTACTAGAGCAGCTTGATTGGTTTTTCACTTCCTCAAACTGGATCACTTGTTACCCCTCCACCCAGGTGTTGCCTCTGGCTAGGACTGCTTCAGATCATGTGCCTTGTGTGGTAGCCATCAACACTTCCATCCCTAAATGTAACATCTTCCGCTTTGAAAATTATTGGGTGGAGCTGCAGGGTTTTATGGACTGTGTGTCTGCCTCATGGTCTTCTGCTTCTAGCAAAACCAACATCTCAGCCAGGATTGCTGGCAAATTTAAGTCCTTGAGGAGGGATCTTAAGAGTTGGCACATGAATGTTTCCAAAATGAAATTATTAATTGCTAAATGTAATAGGGTGGTTCTCATTTTGGATTGTTTGGAGGAATTGAGGCCACTTTATAGGCATGAGTTCAACTTTCGTACTCTGGTCAAGTTGCACTTGGAGCATCTACTGCACCTTCAGTTTCTGTATTGGAAGAAGAGGTGCACTATAAGATCTATTAAAGTTGGTGAGGAGAACACTAAATTCTTTCATGCCATGGCTTCTGAAAGGTTTAGGCATAACTCCATTGCTTCTCTATGTTTGGATGATGGTACAGTTGTCTCTGATCATGAGCAAATGGCTGCTGCTCTTTGGCAAAATTTCAAGAACAGGATGGGTACTAGTCATGGTATTGACATGTGTTTTGATCTTTCTTCCATCATGCATAGAGTTCAGGGTCTTGACTCCCTCACTAAGACGTTCTCCAAGGAGGAGATGGATAATACTGTTAAAAGCATGCCCATTGATAAGTCTCCTGGGCCTGATGGCTTTAATGGGCTATTTTTTAAGAAGTGTTGGTCAACAATCAGTAAGGATTTCTATGAGTTGGCTTCTGCTTTTCATGAGGGGTCTGTGAATCTGGAAAATATCAATTATTCTTATATCACCCTGGTCCCTAAGAAGAGATCCCCTGAGTCTGTTAATGATTTTAGGCCTCTCTTTCTGGTATGGGGGTGAAGTTTCTTTCTAAGATGGCTGCTAACAGGTTGCAGCAAGATATCACAAGATGTTTGCATAAAAACCAATATGGTTTTATCAAATCCAGAACCATTCAAGACTGTGTTGCTTGGACTTTTGAATATTTGCACCAATGTCATTAGTCAAAGAGACCCATTGTCATTCTAAAGCTGGATTTTTAGAAAGCTTTTGATTCTATTGAACATGAGGCCATTCTCCAAATTTTGAGGCACAAGGGTTTTAATGATAAGTGGATCTCCTGGGTTAAAAAGTTTTTGGCTTCTGGAACTTCCTCTGTTCTGCTTAACGGAGTTCCTGGGAAACAATTTGCTTGTAAAAAAGGAGTTAGGCAGGGTGACCCTCTTTCTCCACTCCTGTTTTCCATTGCTGCAGATCTATTGCAATCAGTGGTAAATGATATGCATCATAAAGGACTGTTACAGCTCCCTATTCCATGCCATGATAAGTAATACCCAATTATCCAGTATGCTGATGACACACTCATTATTATGCCTGCTGAGGAAGCTCAATTGCTCTCCTTGAAGAAAATGCTACTTCTCTTCTCTAAGTCCACTGGACTGCATGTTAACTATCATAAGTCTTCCATTCTTCCTATCAATGTGGATTCTGTGGAGATTGCCAGACTTGCTGTTGTATTTGGTTGTGTGGTTGGCACCCTTCCTTTTACTTATCTTGGGCTTCCTGTGGGAATTACAAAACCTAAGATAATGGACTTAATGCCACTCGTTGATAGTATGGAAAGGAAGCTTTCTGTTAGCTCTTCCTTCCTTGCTCATGGTGGGCGCCTGCAGTACCTGATCTCTACCCTTTCTTCTGTGCCAATTTTTTTCCTGTGTAGTCTGGATTTGCCTCCTGGTATTTTAAAGCAGCTTGAACGAATTCAGAGGCAATGTCTTTGGAGGAAGTATGGACAAGATTCTGGTCAGTCCTTGGCTGCTTGGGGTTTGGTTTGCAGACCAAAGAACAAAGGAGGCTTGGGTATTTTGAATCTGAAGCTGCAGAATGAGGCTCTGCTCCTTAAACATGCTAGTAAATTCTACAATAAAGTTGATGTGCCCTGGGTTCAGCTCATCTGGAACACTTACTATCATGATAGGGTTCCTCATGCTACCATCATTTGTGGCTCTTTCTGGTGGCGAGATATCTGCAAGTTAATGGATAACTTCAGGATGGTCAGTGCAGTACATGTTAATAAGGGGGGCACTATCCTGTTTTGGTCTGATTCTTGGTCTTTGGGGGACACTAATACTCCTCTTGAGAAGAGGTTTGCTAGGCTTTTTTCATTTGCCATTGATCCCCTAATTTCTGCTGCTGAGGTTTTTGATTTGACTGAGCTCACCTCCTTATTCCATTTACCACTCTCTGAGAGAGCCTTTGGAGAGTTACAGACTTTACAAAATCTGCTGCTGCTCTCAAACCATGATCCTCAGCTTAATGATACATGGGTGTGGAAGGAGGATGGCAAGGGATATTCTGCCAAGAAATACTATTCTTTCTTGCATAAACACATTGTGCCCAACCCACTCTTATCCTGGGTGTGGGCTAGCTGCTGCACTATGAGAATTAAGTTCTTTGCTTGGATGCTGATTATGGATAGGCTGAACACTCAGGATATGCTGGAGAGAAGGCACTGGAATGTATCTGATTCTAACTTATGTGTTCTATGTCCAACACAAGCCAAAGAGGATAGAGATCATCTATTCTTTCAATGTAATTTCAGTTGTAGGGTCTGGAATTATCTTCAAATCAACTGGATGGCTGGAGATGATATGATTGCCATTGCTTATCATGCTAGAAGCGACTTTGCTAAGCCTTTCTTCTCTAAAGTGGTTTTCCTAGCATGCTGGAACATCTGGAATGTTAGGAATGACAGGGTTTTTAGGAATATCCCACCATCTTTTCGTAGATGGAGGTCTTCTTTTATTCTAGACATTTCCCTCCTGGTTCATAGAATTAAGCCTAAGTTCAAGGAGGATTTGCTTAGATGGATTTCCTTTTTGCCTCCTTGAGGTGAGTTTCATGTTTTCTTTCTTTTTCTTTTTGGGTCTGTTAGACCTTGTAAATTGTGTACATTTGTAACCTTTTCTTGTAGAGCAATAAAATTACTGTGGGGTCTATACCCTACAGTTTCAGGTCAAAAAAAATAGTGAACTAAATCCAAAATTGAACACCTCAATCGAGTAGCATGTTGTACAGTCTTATAGTACTCCATGAACATGTTGAAAGTCAAACTAATGAACTTGTTTGATATACGCATATATCCGTTCATGTGTGGATTGCAGACAACATGTTCTCCAATTTAAATATTTGAATGCAGGTTTATATCGAAACATGGTTTATATCAGTCTTTGATGCATAAAACGCGGCCTCCCCCTCTCCCGGACTCATGTTCTCTCTCTCTCTCTCTCTCTCTCTCTCTCTCTCGCCGCCAATCTTTAATTCTGTCACACGCATCCGACACAAAAACCTTGTTGGTCCCTCTCCCTTTCTCTCCATCTCTCTCTCTCTCTCTCTCTCTCTCTCTCTCTCTTTGTGTGTGTGGGGGGGGTCTTTCTAGTTTGCATTCATATATACACCATCTATAGGTCTCTCTCGCACACTATGTATGATACTCTAGCTAGTCCAAGCTAGATATCTTGGGTGGATTCATCGTACGCACACAAATTCCTTGGCTCTTTGCCCGTAACTGTCACACGCACCACTATGTCGTCTCGGAACTCTTCCCCCCTCTCTCAAACTCTCCATCCACCTGGGTCACACATACACATGCATATCTCACTCGCACTCGATAGGCCCATCTAAAACTCTATCTCTCTCCCTCGTTCTCTCTCCATCTCACACGCACACACACACACAATCTCATGCCCAGCTAGCCAAGTATGATGGTCTCTCACTCAATTGTAGGCACACACAGTCCCCCCTATATGTATATGAATAGCTAATCTTAGTCTCCATCACCAACATGTGCATGGTCTATCTTGATTTCTCTCGGGGCATCTTTCTATCGCGCACGCACTCCCTTGATCTCCCACCCATATAGTCCCCTCATGATCTCGAGGGGATCTCTCTATCACAAACACACCCTCCCTCCCTCCCCATGAGTCCATGCCATCCATGTGTCCCTCTCGACCTTTTTTCCTTGTTGTCCAGACCTCTATTGGACATGTGCTACAGGGGTGTCTCTCTCTGTTGTAAACAATCACACACCAACTATCTTCATGTATCTCCTCGCCTCACTTTTCCATCTCGGAGATGCATGCGTGATATGTTGGCATAAGAAACGAAAAAACACACTCTCTCTAATATATCGTTTGTTGTCACTTTCTCTTTCACACACATACTCTTTTTGCACACTTACTCATTCTCCTTCACACGCACTTGATCTGTCTCGACTGAGGCACTCTCCTCGGTCCATAGCATATAGATATATTGAAAAGTCAAACATCACAAAGTTTGACCATGTACGCGGAGAAAAAGAATTACATCTAGTACGGCAAACATATACCATTAGATTCACCATGAGATGTAGTTTTGTATGATGTATCTTTGGTATTGTAGATATAAATAACATTTTCGTAAACCTGATCAAAGTTTCCAAAGTTTGACTGCTAAAATATTTACATGCACTGCATTATCGAGCGGATGGAATATCTCTTTCCCCCTCTTAGCTATCTGACGCACCACTCAGCCTTATCGGGGCTCCTCAATCTCTCTCAAACATTATTGGTTAGTTTGGTTCGTGACCTGACCCTCATGCCTTGATGGCCGATACTGCCTTGTGTGGACGTGAGATGTAAAATATATCTGCCTGGCCAGGCTTGTATGGTGTAGAAGCATTTGGTTCATGCCTGGGCCAGGCAAAGCATCAACATCCCATCAATCAATCCATGCATCAATTATTTAATGATAATATCCATCCATGTTGTTGTTAGCCTCGTGGCCGCACGACCAGGCATGACCAAGCGTTCGAAATCGGTCGCCTGGGCCAAGCTACTTGAAGTGTCTGGAGTTCAGCCAGGCTAACTAAAGTGCAAGGGAACCCATGCCAGGCGGGCTTTCTTTTTCACAGGGTAGCAACCAGACAAGCGTGCATGAAATCCAGCCACAACCTCAGGCCAGGAAAAAGATGCTCAGGACGCAAGCCAAACTGGCCTTATATCTCCCTGGTTCACACATACACATGTCTCGCTCACGCTATACATATAGACCCATCCAACACTCTCCGCCCTTGTTCTCTCTCCATGTGACACGCACCCGCCTAAGTACCATAATCCCTCACTCCATCATAGACGCAAGCACCCCCCTCCTAAGTATGATTATCTCTTACTAGCCATCAGGAACACACGTATTGTCTCCTTCCATCCATACGTCTATCTCGATATCTCTCGGGGCATCTTCTATCGCGCACACACCTTGTCACTCGATATCCCACCCATGTAGTCCCATCACGATCTCAAGGGGATCTCTCTATAACAAACATACACTCTCTCCTCCCCATGTCTGCATTTTCTCCATACGTCTCTCGCGACCTCTCTCCCTTGTTTGTCAGACCCCTCTTGGCCACGTGCTAGGGGTCTTGCTCTCTAGGTTCCAAACAACCGCACACTATCTCCTTACCTTGCCTCCATTGTCGAAGATGCATGTGTGATATGTTTGCATAAGCCACGCATGCTTTTTCTCTACTCTTATCATGTGTTGTCCATGTCTCTTTCACACATGCACACACACTTTTTTCACTCTCTCTCTCTCTCTCTCTCTCTCTCTCTCTAGTTAGGGACTCTGTCACGTCCATAAGCATATGGATGTTTTGAAAAGTCAAACCTCAGAAAAGTTTGACCAGGTATATGTGGAGAAAAACATTTACATCTGGAACAATCATTAGATTCATCACAACATGTACTTATTTCATACTATCATTTATCTTTGGTATTGTAGATATAAGTAATTTCTTTATAAACTTGGTCAAAGTTTCAAAAGTTTGACTTAAAAAAAGGTTGGAACTACATTATCAAACGGAGCGAGTAGCTATTTCTCTCTCTGCTATCTCTCACGGGCCTCCCCTCTCACTCGAACTCTCTATACCGACAGATTATACGCTCACCGTGTCAGCATATAGCTCCGTATATTGTTTAGTTGACTGGTCAACCAATCGACATGCTGCCTTGTCAGCTCGTGTTCTGTATCTTCGTGTGCTGGCCCATGTGGCAGTGGGTGAAAATAAGTAAGCAAGAGGCCCATCTGACACGCGGTGAAGTAAACAAAGTTGAAACCACTCGGGGTAGCACCCCGCACGCTAGTAAATTGAGGGAGCATTGAGGACAAACTTCTTGCACGCGGAGGACGCACTCACGCACAATTCACCACTACGCGGCGGCATGCATAGAAGGATGCACTCGGGCACACCCAGCACACAACACACACCAGCATACGTGTACACCGGCGTCACGGCCAGTTGAGATGGACGGCGAGGAAGCCAACAAGCAGAGGCGGCTTGAGCCAAAACCGCATCCGGCGAGCCTCGACTTCATCAGCAGCCTCCCCAATGACATGCTGCTCGTCATCATCGGCCTCCTCCCCACCAAATATGCCGTGCGGACTGCCCTGCTCTCTCGGCGATGGCACCCCATCTGGCGCTGTGTCCCCCTCAACCTCACCATCGACAGCTGCCTCTGCGACGGGGATTGAAAACGCATGGCCGCAGTCTCCAAGATCCTTTCATTGCGCCCTGGGCCAGCCAGACGCCTTGACATCCGCATTTTCAGTACCAACTGCAAGGTCCAACCCAGGTTCGACGAGTGGTTCTTATACCCCGCCCTACATCAGCTCGAGGAGCTCAGCTTTGAAGCTGGACGATGTCGCTCTCTGCCGCCGTCCGCGCTCCGCCTCACGCCAATGCTGCACCGCGCCAACTTCAGCTCCTGCTATCTTGCCCAGATTAATGCCGCGCCCGCCCTTGTTCTCCCTCAACTCAAGCAGCTCGATTTCTTCGATGTTGTCATCTCGAAGAAGGCTATGGAGCACCTGCTCCACAGTTGTACTGGGCTCGAGTACCTTTGTCTTGAGAAGATCCACGGGTTCATTAGCCTCCACATCGCCTCGACGAATCTCCGATGGATTTATGTGTCTTCCTGGCCCTGCAACAAGACATCAATTGGGAAGAGATCAGTCCAGCTGTTCCATGTTATGGTCATTGACAATGCGCCTTTCCTTGAGAGATTGCTTGTATCGGATCTAGAAGGTCCAACAAAATTAGGGTCATTGACGCGGCGAAATTGACAGCGTTGGTGTACTCGTCTGCCAAATTCTCCGAACTCTTTATTGGATCCGTAATCATTCAGGTACAACACTCATCTTCTTCTCCGTCTTCTTGAAATTCACATTTTTAAATTTCTTCCTTATGTATTTACGACCGTCTTCCAGAAAATGATTCCCACAAGCTTGACCTAGTCCATGCGCACAGTGAAGATCTTAGCATAAAATCTATCGGCCCCAATCTGGATCAAGCTGTTCGATTCCTTACATGCTTTCCGTGCATGGAAGAGCTACTCATCGAGGTGAAACTTCTTTCCTATAAGTAAACGGTAATCACAACGTAGCTCAATTTTTTCCTAATTTTCCCAAATTACGATGACAAGTGTAGTGTTCAAAACTGCATCTACGCACTGCACCGAAAGAAATGTTTTTAGTATTTTTTTCTCATGTGATCACCTGCATTGTTTTTATGCTATACTACTATAGTAGCCTAGGCTAGTCATAGCGGAAAGTAACTTAGACTACTCCAGTAACTCTATGGTTATCCTAAGAGCAAGTACTACCTCCGTCCTGGTTTACTCTTCCAATTTTGTAGTATCAAAATTTGACCATATATTTAACTGACAAAATGTTAATGCATGTCACTAAGAACTATATTGTTGGATTCGTATTTCAACATAATTTCAAATGGTGTAATTTTTAGTGACATGCATTGGCATTTTCTTAGGTAAACCTATGGTCAAAATTTTATACTAAATACGAGGTAGTATTCCCTCCGCCCCAAAATTCTTGTCTTACCTTTGTTTAGATACGGATGTATCTAACACTAAAATGTAACTAGATACATCCATATTTAGACAAATTTAAGACAAGAATTTTGGGACGGAGGGAGTACAAAAGTGGGCTATGTAGGCCAAAACATGTGCTAAATTCACTTGTGATGCATTTGGCATCGATGCCCCTCCATTGCTCACCTGGTGCCCCAATCTGGATCACCTACTTTGCTCCGGTGCCAAATTAACTCACGCAATGAAAAAACACTGCGTGGGAGAGAGAGAGGACTTAGGCAATAAAAAAACACTTGTTTGGGAGAGTGAGAGGCTGGTGTAGTTGGTTTGATTGATTTGTTCATACATGTGGGTCTGTGTGCACAGTGGTGCCAACACTCTCACATCACGGGAGCGGTGCCAAAATCTTCTGATTTGACATCGATGCGTGTTATGTGGCATACTTTTGCGAAATATGGCATTGCCCACATAGTGGAAGGCAACAAATGCCCATGCTCTTCACGTGCTCCTAGTTAAATGAGAGGAAACAGAAAGAGAGAGAGAGAGAGAGAGAGAGAGAGAGAGAGAGAGAGAGAATATCACTAGCCAGACAACCCTATCGTATGAGCGAATGATATTGGTACCTCTTGATGACACGGCAATCTTATGCAGCCAGCTGCTCTAATATGTTCTCTTCTTTTGCAGACAAAAAAAGACCCGAAAGTGAAAAATGTGCTGCACTATAATAATCTCATCGAATGCCCCGATCTCCATCTTAAAGAAATTGATTTGATTGACTACCGAGCAGCACATCTGAGATTAAATTGGCCAGGTTCTTTGTTCTGGAGGCAAGTTTGCTCAAGGTAATGGGGTTTGGCGTTCTCTGGCGTAACAATGAATGGCGTGCTGATCACCGCAAGCGTCTAAGCCTAAATGACAAAGTCTCCATAGAAGCTGAATTTGTTTTTGAAACATCAAGTGGCCAGAGACTCGAAAACTTATTTGCCCATTAGTGACTTGTCAGGGCGGTGGATTTTAGTTTGTACGATAATGCTGCATCCACCTAAAGTAACGAAAGTTCTTACGTAAACTTCCTAGTAATTCTCTCTTCGTAGGTGCAGCATTACTCCTAACATTTGTAATATCAGTTTGAAACTTGTAATATTGCCGTGTCCTATTCCTGTGTTTTCAAAATCCTGCGAATCAAACAGCTCCTGAGTTGGTGATGATGTTGTGCCTCCCATCTTTCACCAATAGCCATCGGATCTAGATCTGACGCATACAAACCAAGCTTCTCCTTTTTTGCAAAAAAGATGCCCGCACTTGTTCTGTATTTACAAACAACTCCTTGTCTCTCACAATCAATCTTATCTCCTCCCCACCACATCAAGAAGGCGGTGGAAAAATATGGAGCGATGGCCGCTGCCGGAGCCATCCACCCCCAATCTTGGTGTTCCGTGCAATGCACGGGCATCTACGCACGGGAAATTATGTCGAACGGGGTTAGTTGTAAGCTGGCTAGCTCTACAGCCATGCTGATAGTGACTGCAGACGGTGAGGCTGACTATGGTATGCCGAACACGGTGCCTATACTCAGGTGTCATCTCCAACACAGGGTCTTGTCACTTCACTGTGAGGAGCAGCACGTAATAATTTGACCAACGGGTAGTACAGTTCTAGTACTCCTACTACTACATTGGTAGTACTACTACTAGTACTAGTAGCACCACCGTCTGGATTTAGGAGTACTACCACGTCCATCTGGATTTTAGTATTTTACTAGCAATATGTAGTAATGCATGTCACAAAAAAATGTAGAACTCCCTCTGTAAATAAATACATGATGTTTTATTCCTATCGGTGAGAGAACTAAATGTTTTTTTGCTAACTAGAGTACTAATAGGATTACATGTAATGAACTAAACACTCCATGTCATGTTTGGTAGTCTCAAGTCATTGAAAGCATGCACGGCCCACATCTCTCATTTGTAGATATGTCACGAAATAAGAAACAAGGAGGGAGTTAATGCACAATGCCTAAGTGTTTTGGGATTATTTGGTTTTTGTAAGGTGACTTACACAACATTTTTGTTTACATGCATTAACATTTTATTAGTTAAATCAAAGTCAAAACTTGGCGCAAAATGCAAAGGGGACCAATAAACCAGTAAACATCAAAATTCTCTCGTTTGGCCCCAACTAGAGGTCCGGTGAGATGACTATACTGCACCGGCACGGAGGGGGATGCAGCTTCATTGACTTACGACAACTTCCTTTGGGTGAATGACACGTGGGCCCAGGGGGTGGCTGGCCCACCTATCATACAACCAAAGGCAGGTGCAGTAGAGGGCCGAGGAGTAGTATGAAATCCTACGCACCTACGCACGCTAACCAAGGGCAAGAGTGATCACTCGAATCACAAGATCACTTGACTAGAAGCTAAGCTAGACCCATGGAGGTGATGAGCGCGAGCATCAACCGGCTGTGCCAGATGGTCCACGATGCCGGCCTGCGGCCCGGCACCGAGGACCGTCTCCAGGTAGTATTTCTTGTGGACGCCAGGGCGAGGGGGCGCTTGGACGACAACTTTATCTCCTTGTTCGATGAGGTCCTCGTCAGTTTCCTCGACAAGTTCACCGCCGTCAAGAAGCTCGTAGACGACTTTGACGTAAGCCTCCAGCTGACGCGCCCAGGCTCTGCGATGCCCGCCACCCTCAACGGCCACTATGGTGACAACCTCTTCAATGCACCGGTGGCCCTGCGACTGCCCGCTGTCGCACCGGAGAATGTCCACCTCGAGGTTGCGCTCTCCACGCAGCGCCTGGCGCAGCAATACACCATCGACATAATCACCCACGTCTACGCGCAAATCATCCACAAGGACTACTACATGCAAGAGGAGGACCATAGGACGCTGGCTTCTTGGACCACAGGGAAACCTTGGACGTCACTGTTCAGAAGCACGTTGAGCTCGCCGGCAACGCCGCTGCTCCTCACACGTCGGTTGATGACCCAGCGCACTAGGGCGTGAGGATGTCGTTGATGGATCCATATGTATTTTTATCTTTCCGTCAAATCCATGTAGTAGTATATGATACTATAGTAATTATCTTACCTTTTGCATCAACTTCATAGTTTTCGTACGTACACCATGCATGAACGGCGCCAGAACCAAACTTCTCATTACTCTAGGCAAAATCGTTATTTTCTATCTATCGGTCGCACCATGGAGCAGAACCAAATTTTACAAGTTATGAGTTCAAAAGGAAAAGCCTGCCGTGTTCGCGTCGCACCCCCACACGGTTGGTCCGGCATGCCGCTCAAGCGGGAATGCGTGCAGTGTTGCATTTTCACTTACAAGTGGGACCGCAGTTGAGCAAACCGACTATCGGCAAACCCCCACCCCGCCCACCACGCGATGGCTGAGAAAATAGGAGGGAGAAGAGATGGCTGTAGCACGGAGTCCAAGAAAATAGGTGGCGTGTATTGTACTGCTAGACGTGAATGCTAGTTATGGCCCATGCCACCCCACTATATCGAGCCTGTATCGAGGTACGTAGAACCAATTTCCTGCAGTCCGTGCTCAGCCCTCCTCTATCTCTCTTCTCAGCCAGCCAGTGGATGTGCGGAGCCCATCGTCTGTTTGCTCACATGCGGTCCCACATGTTAGTGAAAATGCAAGCGGACCCACTAAACCTGCACATCTTTCACCTCGACGTGCTGGTGATGAAAATAAATCCAATAAAGATCTTCAGTGGCCGCTTTTGGAGTTACTCAAGAGTAGTAAGATTCTATTTACAGTTAACCCAAGATGCACATCTCATGGCTTCAACTAGCACTCTATTTTCTTTCATGACACGACCTAGATGTTGGATGTCCCACGTGTCGGCAAAAGGAGGAAGAACCCGACCAAATCTTCGGTTGTGCTCTCGGATTAGACTAGTTGTGCTAACTTAAAAAATTTATTGTGCACTTCCTCCGTTCCAAAATACTTGACTTCCATTTGTCCAAAAATGGATGTACCTATATACTAAAACATGTCTAGCTACATATATATTTTGACAAATAGAAGGCATGTATTGTGCAATGGAGGGAGTAGAATGGATGCAAGTTTTTGTTTTGGGAAGAAGAGTACATCCATATATTGATAGAGCGCAATTTAGTAGATGTTCTATCACTTTTAGCTAGCACATAGGCCAGAGATGAGATTAGTGCACTTGTTGATACTCCTACTAGAATAGAGGCTAGACATGAGACTAGATGCGAGGAAGCAACGTCTACTTCTTTACACTCGAAGGAGAGAGAAGCACACAAGATCGAGCCTCCGCAGATCAACAATGAATGCATCGAGAAGGCACTAATCCAACTTACAGGAGTAGTAAAATGTATTCTTGTGGTTCTTGTTTTCTTTGGTCTTGCTTTTCTAGTCAAAATTATTGTTGGAGTTCAAGCAAAACGGAGGTCCGTTTGGGGTCGTGTGTTGGAGTTGGCCTTACAAGTGGGACCGCAGTTAAGGAAACCAACTATCGGCAAACCCCCACCTCGCCTGCCGCGCGATGGCTGAAGTTAGAGAAACGACAAGGTTGAAGAGATTTCTCTAGCATGGACTCCAAGAAATAATATGGTGTCAGATGAATGTCATGGTGGTGGCGTGTGCCGTACTCCTGGACGTGAATGCTTGTTCTGGCCCATGCCACCCTACTACACCTACTACTTACTCCTACTATACAATACTAGTATCGAGGATTCGAGGTGCTGGTTACGTACAACGAACACATTAACATATGGCCACAGTAAAAACACCCGCCCGACGCACGGAGCATGTGAAGCTAGTACAAATAGTGTACTACTATTGCTGATTGGCCTCATCCGATAACCTGTTGCAATGCACGTACAATTATGTATTCAGAAAATATTTTTTGCCTCGTCGCACCACTCACTTAGAGAAGCGACTCGAAAGCCATTCATAAATTTAGTAAGTTTATCACAGGCATATCATTTTATTACATACAACAGGTCATCAACCCACATCGACAACGAGGATACATTATAAATACTAAAGTTTTCCCCACACAACAAATAACAAGCAATGAAATGAACTTCAACTCAACCATTCCTCGGTGTTGGAAACGCTTGCTTTGAACCACAAGTGATTCTCTGGGACAGGCCATCCATTGTCGATCTGGAGACCAACGCAGGACTGATCATCTGAAGCGGCTTACTATATCAGTACCAGGGTAGGGAACTAACCAAATGTGTGAGGTATAGACACAATTGCTTCTCATAAACGGTAGTAATGTTGTGTCTAAAGCAGTTGGATTGCCTTTCACCATCATTGGATAGTTTTGTCCAAGGAAGAGCGAGTTTTCTCCAAGACTATCAATTCTGTACCAGGGAGAAGGAGTTGGCGCTAGCACACTAGTATCCATCCTGAATACCATGCAACGGGGTGTTGGAATAGGTCCGGAGAGTGCGACCATGGGAGACTACACCTGCTTCCTTTAGCAGTAACATCATCAGTGGGATGTATACACACAAGAAGAGGTGATCCATCGGAATTAGTTGCCACACGCCAAAGAGTATATGGGCGCTGCTCGTCCTCATGCTCGTGATCATCACCATCGTCATCTCCCCCTTGGTTATAAATTTTTTCAAGTATAGGTGGTGGAATGTTCACAGGACCTTGGAAACACAAGAAGAAGGTTAATTAGTAAAGGGAAACTTGCTAACCCGCATGCATGTGGATTAAACAATTATAATTACGATGGAAGACAAACGTACCGAAACTACGAGGATGCCATGCAAAAACAGTGCCACGAGTGGTGGCAGCAAACACAAGGCCCTCGTATTGAATTGCGTCACAGTACTCATCCGTGTACAGAAACTGATTTTGAGCAATATCCATCGAGTCAAACCACCAAGGACGGCAACAAGTTTGTCAAAGATAGCAACAACTTCATAGTTGTTGTAATTCCAAGAGTAGTTGGGAACTCGACAAATTGCTATATTCCGTAGAAGACAGTCACCAAGATCATATTTGAACGTGCATACAATACCGGTGTGCTCAACCTCTGGGCAGTCTACTAAGATTTTTGGAAGTGGAACCCGGTCACAAGTGTACACATTCACAAGTTCCCACTTGCAGTTGGACCCAATGTAAACAACCCAATCTCCATTTGTGCCTGCCCAATCCTTGCCCTCAAGCAATGGCATCTTAACATCATACGTATCATTATCAAGCGGCATCAACTTGCACAGGGCGAGGCCTTCGTTGTGCCGGCGCCAGTCATCAGGGTCACGGCGAAGAAGATAGGGGAGATCAAACCGCTCCTTGACTCTTGGGTTCCTTGTAATGATGTTATTAGTTGAGTCGAGAATGGGCTTGAACGAAGTTGCCATGCTAGTCGAGGTGATGACGTCGCACTGATCAGTGAGTTCCTCCACCACGTCATCTTTCAGATCGGGCCAAGAATAACGGGGTCATTTCCGGCATGTTCCCTCCATGGAGAAGCGATCGAACATTGGCAGAAGAAAGGGTGAAGGGCTAAAGGAAAATGGAGGAGGGAGAGGAAGAGCGTGCGACACCAGTTCCAAATCGAGAGGGAAAGGCGAAGAGTCGGTGGATGGTTGCCAGTTTGCCACGGTTCACGAAGAGGCGCCCCGGCCTACACGTCCGTTTGGAAATACTCCTACTACTCGCCGTCGTCTCACTGATATGTTGGAACTGGACCACATGTCAACGAAACATGTGTGTAATTTCTCGTGCAAAATGCGATCTGGCCGCGTTGGCCTGAGGTGCTGCATTAGTTATCGACCTTTATTTTTTTAATGGCGTGCCGTTCAGTTTTGAAGCATGACTAACTGGTACTGTACGCAGAGAAAATATAAACTACTCTACAACTACTCCACCTCCAATACTAGTAGTATAAAAAAGATATATAGGGTGGAGCTTCAGCCCTTTCTTGCCAAGGGCTGCCCACTTGCTTCTCACACTACCACCCTCTCTCCAGATCTAAAAAAGACGGCCCCTCTCTCTCTCCTCACCGGTGGTCACAGATCCGCCGGGGAAGAAAAGGATGTGCAGTGTTGACGCACTCGTCGTCGGCGAGCGAGGTCACGCATTGACGACAAGGCCGTCCTCTCAGACCTAGCACCCGCGCGGGATGGCCTCCGTCCCCAAGCTCGCTGCCGTAGTGTGTCCGGAGGACGACGACCACGAGTGAAGCCACTTCCCGCTGACCCTCAGCTATGCTACCTCTTTTCAAACCATACCCTTGTTCTATTGCCCCATCTACCACGTCGTTGCATGTGGATATTTCTCCGCTCCACCATATTCCCAATTTGCTATCCTCTGCTCTGCTGGCCACGCAGACTAAAACCATAATTTGCACTATTAAAGGAAACCCTACTTCATGCAGACTAATCCATGTCTGGGTAGAATAAGGAAAGGAAGGGAGACTGTACTGTCCAAGAGAGTAGGCAGCGAACCCGCATCTAGGTTGAAAAGGGGAAAATCAGTAGCTAAGGAATGAGTCTCGTGTCTCTTGGTTGAAGAAGGGTAGAAAGGCATGAGAACGCAATAGAGAATGACCAGGTTGATCAGTTTGTTGTCCTCACATAGGAAAAAGGTAGCTAAAGAGAACAAAAATGGGACGTAATCCACATATGTTGCCTGGATATTTGTTGCTCTGGGCAACCATACCTACCTCACCACTCTGCGTCCGTGGAGGAACATCGTAATGGTGCGCCCACTGTACGAATGGGCCTCCCATGCTCTTATTGCCACTTTTTTGTTGTTAGTATAACGCCAGCAGTCAAGTCAAGCAATGCTACTGCTAAAGTGATGCCACATTTAACTAATGCCACTCTCAGTCTAATGCCACCGATAAATTTAAGTAAAGCCATTTAATGTCACTGGATTATTTCAGGGTTAGCTGTTGATTGTGGATGTATTAAAGATTTTTCAGCTAAGGTATTCTAATGCTGTTGCACAGCCAGTATACCAACGATGAAACTTGTTATCTACCTTCAGATTTTTGCACTGTTAATGCTTATAGATTACATACCTCACTTTCATTAGATAAGTTAATTTTTTTGTACAGTGTCACCAAAATGCCAAGGCGCTGATGTCATTTTATTTTGGTTAAACTGCACAGACAATTTTGAAGACAAGAGGAAAGGTCAAGAGTGGGCACCTCCTCCTCCGGCTGTTCTCTTGATTCGTTCGATCAAGTTTTTATGTTTGATCGATTATCAAGATTGGAATAGCAATTTTTAAGTTCCCCCCAAGTTCGAAATGATATTTACATTGGAGGTACATGGTTTGCAATTTTTATACTGTCATTAGTGAATAATGCTACTTACCTTCAGACTTTTGTATTTGGTTTAATGCTCATGCACAGCTAGTATAACAATGCTGAAACTTGTTACCTTTACATTTTGTTTTGTTAATTCTTATAGAAACCTTCCAGTGCTAGAGTTTATTGAAATCTGTTCAATAAAACCATTGTACTGTACCCTGTAATAAACTAACTACTCTACTTTTGCACTAGCCACTGGATTAGTGTAAATTTGTAGTATTCGAATGGTGTTGCATTAGCATATGGACATAAATAAAGTGTGGCAAGCTTTCCCAGATATGTGCTCAAGAAAACTACTACCTGTTTTTCTAAATACTAGATGTTTAGTTACTTTAAATTGAACCGTGAAAACATCTTATATTAAGGAATAGAGGGTGTAGAGTTCACTCAAATTATCCCGGTAAATCTAGTCACAGCTTTGTTAAAACAATGTTCATTATGTTATTGGAGGAGGTCAATATGTTTGTCTCTAATGCCTGTCGACTACATACCTGACATCATGATGTAATGTTAAGTCATTTCCTTTTGTACAGTGTCGCTGAATTGTCAAGGCGGTGATGGCATTTTATTTTAGTAAAACTGCACAAAATTTGCTTAAAAGAAGAGGAAAGGTCAGGAATGGCTCAGTTTTTCAGAAAAAACTATGTATGCCTTCATGACATCTGCCGCTGTTGCTTTATTTATTCCTTCAAACAGGTGGTTAGAAACAGTATTGCTACCTTTTCCCATTAAGAAATTGGAATGCTTATATTTGTGAGTCTATGCTTCAACTAGTGCCACTTTTATAGTAATCACACTTTCAATATCTATGCAAACAGGGATGCTCGATTTAAGTGGAACTGCACAAAAAGTCCAACTGGTTCAACATTAGGAGCATGTTTTTTCCAAACCTTTATATACAATTGGTGGCACTATGAGTTGTTCATTACGAAGGTACATGGTTTGCTACTATCTTGCTACTCTTTTTGTACTGTCATTAGATAGTAATACTGGTGGTTTGCATGTGAATTTATTGGTAGGGTGGACCTACATTGGAGGTGCAGGACAGGATTCAATGATTGGATGCTCAATTTCGGTTGTATCGATTTCACCTCTTCCATCACTGTGAACATGGATATCCTTGGTCTGATGAAGAATAGGCGCTATATTTCTGCTCTGAACCAGCAAATCAATTCAGTATGAAATTGTCCAGGGCAAAACATAACTGTATCAGATTATCCAGTGCAGAACATGACAGATGCTAAGCGGAAGAGACATGTTTAAATCGAAAATACATGGTGTGGTATATGTTTACTAACTACTTGATATTTGTGCGGACAGAGATGTCTGCCCGTTGCTATTTTGCAAAAAAACAAAGTGTCCACAATTTTGGTTGAACTGCAAAAGAGAATAGTATAGTCACTGCATGTAGTGCCATTTGAAAATAGACACAAAGATTGGATAGTCACTTCATGGACTGCAGAAAAGTAGTACTATACTATTTACTGGCCAACACTAGGTGCTTCATTGCTTTGGTCTGATTATACAATGGGCATCGTTTTGCCTAAGTTAAAGTTTGTATTCCGAAAATAGTCTCGCAGTGTGATCGAGAGAAGACCAAATCATATTGCAGTGGATGTTCCTCCATCATGTGTGGTTCATTCTCATGGTTCCAGCTGTTGGTGAAACCACTTACGTTTGCAAGAGGAATTGTAGACTTGACAAACAAATTTGTCTTTCAGTCTGTACTGAATGTTGGCCAAGAGAAGCATCCATTTTAGTAGGAAGAATAGATGTTTTTTTTCTAGATCTTTGCTTTTGGAGCTACATATTTGTATATGATCTGTGAATCATTGAGATACATTAACATGTTGATCTTATGTATGGGAATCATACTAGTTAGTTTTAGTTGCGACACAAGATCCGAAGTGGCTGATCTTTGCTTTTGGAGCTACATATTTGTATTTGATCTGTGAATCATTGAGATGCATTAACGGTTACTTATTTCTGTTCGCTCAGTGCTTACAAGTTACTGATCGATCACTAGCTAGGCTACAAATGCGAAGTTTTATTTGCGACGCAAGATGCGAAGTGGCAGTTTTTTTAATAAAAATGCCTACCTCTGAAGAAACTGACAAGCTACACTATCGATCCTACACGGATAAAAATGCCTACCTCTGATGAAACTGACAAGCTACACTATCGATCCTACACGGATAAATAGCAGATCACGCACGTACTACCTCCTTTCCGGTTTGCAGGCTCAATTCAAGAAATGACCTACTCGATCCTACATGAATAAATAGCGGATCACGCACATACTAGTACCTCCTTTCTGGTTTGCAGGGCTTAATTCAAACCTCTCACCAACCAAGGTACTCCCTCCGTCCGGGTTTATTAGTCCCGTGAGCAAAGTAGCAAGACAAGGGCATGGCAATAATTAACGGCATGTAGAAGTTTAAGCCTAATTAATTCCAGCGATTTAAGTGGCTGCATGCGTGCCCTCAGCTGCGACTCATTGCATGCTGCTTCGCGTACTGCCTGCGAGCGATTCTTAGTGCCTGCATGCAGCCGGTCATAATTAAGGCAGAGAACTGATGCAAAAAAAGATACGCTTTAATTGTTGCGGGCTTTTTAAATCCGTGGAATCATTATTGACAAGGAGGGAGATGATTCGAGTGCACTCGTTTGACCACCATGCCGGCATGCGACTCAGATGGGACGGGACGAGAGAGTCATAATTTCAGTTTCTCTAGTTTTCCACGGCAAGCTGGTGCGCTAAGCCATTATGCATTGAATTCCGATGACCGCCGCGCTACCTTCCCCCTATAAGTACTGTTTCCCGGCCTTCTCCGGTGCCACCGTGACCCAACGCGCCATATCCTCATAAGCCCCCACTAGCCCGACTTCGATTGCCACGTCCGCCATGCCCCCGCCCGTCCGCGGTAGGCGACGCCGGAGGCGGACACCGGCGGAACTAGTGTTCGGTTTTTCACCGGAAGGCAGACGGAGGGACGAGGCATTCTATCTGTCTTTAGATGGAAATGCGGAGATCGAGGAGTTGTTGGAGCGCAACCGCATGGCGGAGGAGAAGGAGTTGTTGGAGCGCGAACGCCTGGCAGAGGAGCCGCGTATCGCCGATTTACGACGCCAGCGGGACATGGAACAGCAGCGCACTGACGCTCTGAGTCACGCGCAGAGCGCCCGTAACTGGGCCGACTACGTGGAGGCCGGCGCCCAGCAAATATCCCTGGAGGCTGTCAGGCATGCACGCGTTCAGGACGCCAATTTTTACTACCATCTCGTCAAGTGGGTTTCCCTCTTGGAAGCCGAAGCTTCGGTGGACCACGCCGGCATGGAAAGGGCCAACGCACGCGAGCAACGCGCCCTATCGCACCTCTTGCAAGTCCAAGGCGAGGCGCAGGACGCCGCTGCCGGCGTTTAGCGTGTACCACAGATGGCGGCCGACATCGTCTAGTTAGCTAAGAGTAAGTTAGTACTCGTATGCTACTAAAGTATTAGTGGGAGTAGATAGTTAACTTGGCTATGATGGTTGTCAACGTGGAAGTTTAGTACTCTATATGTGGATCCGACTTGTTACTTTGCTCTGAATGTTGAACTTTCCGTTTGAACGTATGGAATGGGCTGATATTTTTTTAAATGGGTTGTATTTGTCCTCTACGGGTTTAGAGGCTGACTTGTGGGCCTAGCAAGTTGACGCGTACACAATCAGGAGATGATTGTATGTGGAGAGGATGACAGCAGGGACCAGCCAAGGTCATGGCAGTACGCAAGCAAGTGCCTCCTTATTTCAAGCCAATAAAAAATGGCTCCTCCTAGTGGATTTCTGACATCTGGGTCCCATGCCATTGTCAACATAGTCAATAAACGAGAGAATTGCACAACGAGCGGCTGACACCAGGGACCCAGAAGCTCGCCCAGTTATTTTTGTTTTGGGTTAATTTGATAAATGCCACTCCAAATCTGGTGTATCCGAGAAATGTCACTGCAATTTCCAAACTTTGAAAAATGCCATTTCATGCCATTTCTAGTGGCATTTTTCAAAGTCTGGAGTGGCGTTTTGCAAAGTTTGCAAAAATTGCAGTGGCATTTTGCAAAGTATGGAAATTGCAGTGGCATTTTTATGAATCACCATAATTGGAGTGGCATTTATCTAATTTGTTTTTGAGATGGAAGCAGGGTGTCAACTGGGCTGTGCGGGACACTCTGGCCTGTCTAGACAGCCTTTTCTTTTATGTTTACCACATACCAGCCCAGTCGTTTTTTTTCTTTCTAAAAATGGCTACCCAGTTTTTTTGTGATTTGTCAAGTAAGTCGCTTTATCAGGCCTGTTGGGCTAAAAATCTTTCAAGACGAGGAGAGCTTCATTCGGCTGGCCGAGAAAATGGCCTATCAGTAATAAGAAATGGGTTGTACATTTTTAAAACACATCAAACTAACAATTAGTTTCAAATATCTTTTTTTCATTTCGAGATTTTAAATTGCATTGATTTTTATGCGTGGACAATTTATGGGATTTTATATTGATATACATTTATTTTTAAAATCAGTTTGAGTGTGACTCGAAATTTCGGGATTAAAAACAGTTCAGACCGCACCGACATATGCAAAATTTCGTATAATTTTTTAACCGTGGCCACAATATGGGCTGTAATGCTAACAAAAAGAATATGGGCTCCAAAAAACCCGTAAGAATTAGCAAATGGGCTATAAATTATTTGAAATAATGGCAGATGGGATTATGCTATTTTCCACAGATTTGAGGCTTGCCGCAGATGGCCTGTATACTATTGGATGTCCATCCAACGGCCCTCGTGCTTCTTCAATCTCTCCTCTTCCTGCTCCAGCTGCTCAAACAAGTGCCGGCGGGACTGCCTGCTCCCTCCTCCCCGCGGCCAGCTCTGCTACCGCGCAGGCCTCACCGCCCCATCGTACTCCCATCGCTGGCCTAGGCATCCCTCTACTCACCCACAGTCCCACACCTGCTGTTATTATCTGGCGACGGCAGACAAACCAGTAAACCCTCGTACAGTCGTACTCCCCTCCGCGTGGGAAACAACTGCCGAGTCTTCCCTGCCTCCATGTCCTTCCCTTCCTAGGCCTCACCGTCGTCCACTGCCCTGGTGCTCTCGGCGTGGCGTGGTCAACGTGGTCAACGACTGACATGCATCTGAAGTGGACTATACGTGGAGAGGCTGACAGCTGGGTCCACGACCGCACGCAAGGAAATGCCTCCTTATTACGCACAAAATAATGATTCCTCCACCTAACATCTGGGACCCATCGAAAGGGCGTATGTATTTCGCGAAAAAAGTTATCGCCGCTGACAGCTCGGATCCACCAGCTATATCTTTGCATGCAAGGAAGTGCCTCCTTATTACGCACAAAAAATGAATACTGCCCCTGCTAGCTGGGACCCAGTATAGTGGGCTTACTAAGTTGACGGGGATGAAGGGCTTTGTCAACTTAGTCAATATGCACGATTCTAGCTCGACTGACCGTACAATGTCCATCCAACGGCCATAGTGCTTCTTCAACCTCTGGTCTTCTTGCTCCAGCCGCCGAAAGCAGCGCCGGTCGTGCCGCCTGCTCCTGCTTCCCATGGCCGGCTGTGCTGCCACGGAGGCCTCACCGCCCCCATACTACTCCCACCATTGGCCAGGCCATCCCTCCACTCCACTCACCCACACCCTCTGTTATTCTGCGGCGACGGCAGGGCAGCCGAACCAATGAACCCTCGTACTCCTCTCCGCGTGGGAATCCACTACTGCGTCTTCCCCGGCTCCGCGTCGTCCCCTTCCTAGGCCTCGGCGTCGTCCACCGCCGTGGTGCTCTCAGCGTGGCGTGGTCAATATGGTCAATGACTGAATTCCATCGGAAGAATACAATACGTGGAGAGGCTGACAGCTGGGTCCATGGCAGCCGCAAGGAAGTGCCTCCTTATTACGCGGAAAAGAATTATTCCTCCACCTGACAGTAGGGACCCACCGAATGGGCCACTAGTATTTCACGAAAAAAACGTTTGCCCCTGACTGCTAGGACCCACCCGACGGGCCATCGTATTTTGCGAAAAATCGTTCCCCCTGCTGTTAGCTCGGACCCACCGGAGGTGCCTCCTTATTACGCAAAAAAAATGAATACCCCCTGCTAGCTGGGACCCACCTTGGTGGGAGGCTGACTTGTGGGCCTACTAAGTTGATGGGGACGGAGGGCTTTGTCAACTTAGTCAATATAAACAATTCTAGCTCCATTGACCATACGATGTCCATCCAACGGCCGTAGTGCTTCTTCAACCCCTGGTCTTCTTTCTCCAGCCGCCCAAAGCATCCTCGGTCGTGCCACATGCTCCTGCCTCCCATGGTCAGATGTGCTGCCGCGGAGGCCGTAGCGCCCCGTACTATTCCTACAGCTGGCCAGGCCCTACGGCGATGACAGCCTCACACCACAGCCGAACTAGTGAACCCTCGTACCCCTCTTCGCACGGGCTTCCACTGCCGCATCTTCCCCGGCTCCCCGTCATCCCCTTCCTAGGCCTCGCCGTCGTCCATCGCCATGGTCCTCTCGGTGCGGCGTGGTCAACGTGGTCAAGGAACGACTTCCATTGGACGTGGACTGTAAGTGGAGAGGCTGATAGCTGGGTCCACGGCCGCAGCAAGGAAGTGCCTCCTTATTACGCAAAAAATAATTATTCCTCCACCTGACAGCGGGGACCCACTGGATGGGCCATCGTATTTCGCGAAAAAACGTTTCCCCCTGACTGCTGGGACCCACCAGCTATCTTCGCATGCAAGGAAGTGCGTCCGGGCAAAAAAAACGATTCGCCCCCTGACTGCTGGAACCCACCAGCTAGATCTTCGCACGCAAGGAAGTGCCTGACAGTCGGGACCCTCCTGGTCGAAGTGTACATAGCATTGTCATTCTAGCCGCAAACGTGTACGTACATATGTACTGGTCAATGTAGAGGAACGCATGTGTCGTAGTAGAGGCGCGCACGTAGCATGTACACGTACGTACAACGGCCAAGGTGCAAGAAAGAAAATACAACCACGTACGTACATACGGTCAGGGTATCGAACGCCTACTCGCACATACGTACATGGCGGGGTCGGAACAGAGAAACAACATCGTCGTTGTGTTCATGGGGAGCCAACCGGCTGGGTCAGAACGGAATGCATGGTCGTGTTCATCGGGAGGGCTTGGACGGAACAGGCGATGGAAACGAGGCATACCGCGCAACTGAGGAAACGGACCACCTACGTTCGGAACGGGGTCCTGTTGATCGGGAGGGGTGTGGCGTACCGCAAAACGGAGGAAACGGACCTCCTACGGTCGAAACGGGGGTCCTATTGATTGGGAGGGGTGTGGCGTACCGCAAAACGGACGAAACGGACCTCCTACGGTCGAAACTGGGGTCCTGTTGATCGGGAGGGGTGTGGCGTCCCGCAAAACGGACGAAACAGACCTCCTACGGTCGAAACAGGGTTGCTGTTCATCGGGAGGGGTGTGGCGTACCGCAAAACGGGACTCCACGGGATACTGTTCATCTCCACTGTCGACCTCCTCTAGCCTCCACGGGCTCCTGTTCATCCAGCCTCCATCACGCGCTACTCCACCGGCTACTGTTCAACCACCCCTCCACAAGCACCCCTCCATCGTCTACTGTTCATCCAGCCCTCCACCACACCACGGGGTCCTGTTCATCCACCCCTCCATGGGCACCCTTCCACCATCTACTATTGATCCAGCCCTCCACACCATGGGGTCCTGTTCATCTAGAGGCAACGCCACCACTCACTGTTCATCCAACCCCCCCCCTCGCAACGCTCACTGTTCATCCAATCGATCGGCTTCAGTTGGCGGCAGTAGCGAAGGAATCACTCGATCAAGTTCAGTTAACAGCCATTAATCGATCGCTCGGGTTCAGTAACACGTAGCCTGCAGTACAATCGCTCGAGTTCAGTTAGAGCCCAACGCCTCTCTCGGGTTCAGTTAGAGCCAACGCCTCGCACACACGCACGTACATGTACAAGAGAAACGTGCATCGCTCGGCCCCCGACCTCCCACCGTAAGTGGAAACTCCCTGAAATTTTCCTCGCCCTCCCTTCTACCATGTTTTTTTCCGTCATGGACGGCCCAAAGAATTTCATGCAGCTGCGTCTCCGGCCCGCCTAGGACAGAAAGCCCATTTTTTGTCATGGCTTTTTGTCATAGAAGTAGGATCCCACCACATCTATGATACCAGGTTTTGTCACAATTATCGTCAGAGAAGTGTCATATGTATGACAGGAAAAAAATTCGTTTGGCCCAAAAAGTCACGGATGTGTCTTTTTTTTGTAGTGCAATGGCCAATACTGATTTATCTTTGCACTTGCTGTTGCGCCTCCGGCTTCTCCTCTTCGGGTTAGTGGTCTCATCATTGTCCGCTGAATCAACCTCGATACCATCGTCCTCCCAGAAGAGTCGCCTTCCTTCCTCAGCCCGAGCAAATTTATCCACCAAGGTGTACAACTCATTAACGGTTTTTGGCAGCCGGACATTCATCTTAGAACATATTCTTCTGTTACATGCATTCGAATGGAACGCGGCAATCACAACCACCGGGTGTATTTCTGGAATGTTGCGGTGCACTCGGTTGAACCTTTGCATATACTTCCGCAAGCTCTCCCATTCTTTTTGTGGAAGAACATGCAAATCACTGGGCCTCCTAGGCTCTTGGTGGCCACCCGTGAAGGCGCCAACAAATTCTTTGCACATGTATTCCGATGATGAAATGGGGATCTCTGGCAGGTGCATCAGCCGTGACCTCACATTTGGCTTGAGTTCCAAAGGGAAGTAGTTGGCGAACACTTTCTCATATCTGCCCCCAGCGGCTTGGACAACAATTGTATAAATGCTCAAGAACTCTGTCTAGTTTAACTTTCAATCATACTTTTCTGGTAATTATGGCTTGAAGACTCAGGCAGATGGCCAGCGGACCTGCCGTAGCTCACGAGTGAAGGTGGGGCACTTGACCTCCTTAGGCACGTACCCGCCATCACTAGGCCCGGGCTCGCCAACGCCCGGGCCGCTGCGCCTGCCTGATTCACGGCGTGTCTCCCGGCATTGCTCTATAGTGGCGCGCACATTTTCCCTCCGCCGATCTTCTAGAACTCGTCGCTGATCTCAATGGGTTTGCGAACCAAATGAGTCCATCGACGTCTCGTCGGGCTCATTGATGCGCTATTCTTGTTGCGACTGCCTTTGGGTCTACTGTCACGGAGGGGACGGCACCATAAGTGTGGCCCCCTCGACACGGCCATCAGCTCGGGCTGCTGCCCTCGTTCGCAAGTGTTGCAATGGCTCTGTCTGCTGGGATCTTCCAGCTTCAGCGAAGCCGATCAAACTCTACATGGTGGACCTCCACTCATCCAATTGATCAACTGCTGGCAGGAATCTTAGCAGGAGTTGGGCTTGCGCCATGGCTTCCGTAGTTTTGCTTGGTATAGCTGACGAGGTAGACCACGACGTTGCTCAACTCCTGGTGGAACCAGCAGGGGCGTCACCATGTTCTCGCTGTTGCAAACCGGTCCCAAGTCGGCTTGGCAAAGAGTGGACCATGCTCGGGGATTGACGACCCCATTCGACAGTCCGTCTTGCCTGTCTTGCCCTCGGCGAGGTGT
>NC_057798.1:297886147-297890077 GCF_018294505.1 Triticum aestivum | reverse complement strand
CGTTACATCTACCCGCGGTTTGTGGGCTATCCCCGTCGGGATGTTGTTGGTGTTGCCCTTCCCGTGTGTCTCCTCCTCCAACTTTGGCCATGGGGGACACAACGATGGCAATGCTCCCCCACCACCTTTTCTTTGCGTGGGTGACTAGTAAGGTGGGTGACTTACCTGCCCCCTTGATGTATTTTTCTTCATATATTTTGTAATTAGGTGCGTAGTCCTTCCCACTCCCCCTCCCCCACCACCTTTTCTTTGCTGGTTACTTTTGGTAACCACTTTTAAATACTATATTATTATGGAATAAAATTGCAAGGCTGTGGGGAGTTTCCCTACAGTCCATAGTCAAAAAAAAGATGGTGACGCTCACACCGCTCGTGTCTCCCATGGTATCCGCTTCACCCAACGCCGCCGTGACGCCTACATGTTCGGCAAGGGGGAGATCACGTTGCACAATGAGCGGAGGCCATTATGCAACACGGTGATGATGACTCTGGTGGCTTTTACCCAGGTTCGGGCCGCTAGGAAGCATAAAACCCTACTCCTGCTTTGGGGGATTAGGTGGAAGAACACGATGGGCAAGCATCGCTCAAGGCCCAGCAAGGTGGCCTTGGGAGAGCTGCTACGCGCGTACAAGTGTGTAATGGTACGAATCCTTTCCTAGGTAGCCTTGAACCTCCTTTTATAGTTCAAGGGTGACCACAGCAGCGGAACAGTGATTATCCTGTCATTAGATAACAAACAATGCTATCATACCTAGCTCTGGCAGTTAGGATAAAGTGCATTAAATGCACTACTAGGTGTCATGCTGAGGGCGAAACCCGGCACGCCTGCCTTGCCGCTTAATCATCTTCTTCTTGTCATCTTGACATGCCTCTGGACAGGTGTCAGGTGGGTCTAATCTATCTTCCAACGAGTTGCCACGTGCTTAGTGGTAGCCACTTAACCACTTGGGGGCTCGACACAGCACCGATAAGTGACTTGCATCGCTTGTGCGGTGGAGCGGTGATGCCTTGGCGGGGTTTTTGGTCTTGGCATCCTTGGTAGGCCTGCCGGGGTTATCCTAGGCTTGCTTCCGGGGAAGCATCCACCTGGTCGAGCTCTCCTGCACGACAATGGACGCCTCCTTTAGGTGATGTCTTGCTGTCTTGCTTTTCTTAATGCGCTCCTTGATCTCACAAAGAGCGGCTTCTCTGGCTTGTGCCCGCTTTGTATGTTGGTGTTGGTTGCTCGATCATTAGCCTCACCGCCCCATCGTACTCCCATCGTACTCCCATCGCTGGCCTAGGCATCCCTCTACTCACCCACAGTCCCACACCTGCTGTTATTATCTGGCGACGGCAGACAAACCAGTAAACCCTCGTACAGTCGTACTCCCCTCCGCGTGGGAAACAACTGCCGAGTCTTCCCTGCCTCCATGTCGTTCCCTTCCTAGGCCTCACCATCGTCCACTGCCCTGGTGCTCTCGGCGTGGCGTGGTCAATGTGGTCAACGACTGACATGCATCTGAAGTGGACTATACGTGGAGAGGCTGACAGCTGGGTCCACGACCGCACGCAAGGAAATGCCTCCTTATTACACACAAAATAATGATTCCTCCACCTAACATCTGGGACCCATCGAAAGGGCGTATGTATTTCGCGAAAAAAGTTACCGCCGCTGACAGCTCGGATCCACCAGCTATATCTTTGCATGCAAGGAAGTGCCTCCTTATTACGCACAAAAAATGAATACTGCCCCTGCTAGCTGGGACCCAGTATAGTGGGCTTACTAAGTTGACGGGGATGAAGGGCTTTGTCAACTTAGTCAATATGCACGATTCTAGCTCGACTGACCGTACAATGTCCATCCAACGGCCATAGTGCTTCTTCAACCTCTGGTCTTCTTGCTCCAGCCGCCGAAAGCAGCGCTGGTCGTGTCGCCTGCTCCTGCTTCCCGTGGCCGGCTGTGCTGCCACGGAGGCCTCACCGCCCCCATACTACTCCCACCGTTGGCCAGGCCATCCCTCCACTCCACTCACCCACACCCTCTGTTATTCTGCGGCGACGGCAGGGCAGCCGAACCAATGAACCCTCATACTCCTCTCCGCGTGGGAATCCACTACTGCGTCTTCCCCGGCTCCGCGTCGTCCCCTTCCTAGGCCTCGGCGTCGTCCACCGCCGTGGTGCTCTCGGCGTGGCGTGGTCAATATGGTCAATGACTGAATTCCATCGGAAGAATACAATACGTGGAGAGGCTAACAGCTGGGTCCACGGCAGCCGCAAGGAAGTGCCTCCTTATTACGCGGAAAAGAATTATTCCTCCACCTGACAGTAGGGACCCACCGAATGGGCCACTAGTATTTCACGAAAAAAACGTTTGCCCCTGACTGCTAGGACCCACCCGACGGGCCATCGTATTTTGCGAAAAATCGTTCCCCCTGCTGTTAGCTCGGACCCACCGGAGGTGCCTCCTTATTACGCAAAAAAAATGAATACCCCCTGCTAGCTGGGACCCACCTTGGTGGGAGGCTGACTTGTGGGCCTACTAAGTTGATGGGGACGGAGGGCTTTGTCAACTTAGTCAATATAAATGATTCTAGCTCCATTGACCATACGATATCCATCCAACGGCCGTAGTGCTTCTTCAACCTCTGGTCTTCTTTCTCCAGCCGCCCAAAGCATCCTCGGTCGTGCCGCATGCTCCTGCCTCCCATGGTCGGATGTGCTGCCGCGGAGGCCGTAGCGCCCCCTACTATTCCTACAGCTGGCCAGGCCCTACGGCGATGGCAGCCTCACACCACAGCCGAACTAGTGAACCCTCGTACCCCTCTTCGCACGGGCTTCCACTGCCGCGTCTTTCCCGGCTCCCCATCATCCCCTTCCTAGGCCTCGCCGTCGTCCATCGCCATGGTCCTCTCGGTGCGGCGTGGTCAACGTGGTCAAGGAACGACTTCCATTGGACGTGGACTGTAAGTGGAGAGGCTGACAGCTGGGTCCACGGCCGCAGCAAGGAAGTGCCTCCTTATTACGCAAAAAATAATTATTCCTCCACCTGACAGCGGGGACCCACTAGATGGGCCATCGTATTTCGCGAAAAAACGTTTCCCCCTGACTGCTGGGACCCACCAGCTATCTTCGCATGCAACGAAGTGCGTCCGGGCAAAAAAAACGATTCGCCCCCTGACTGCTGGAACCCACCAGCTAGATCTTCGCACGCAAGGAAGTGCCTGACAGTCGGGACCCTCCTGGTCGAAGTGTACATAGCATTGTCATTCTGGCCGCAAACGTGTACGTACATATGTACTGGTCAATGTAGAGGAACGCATGTGTCGTAGTAGAGGCGCGCACGTAGCATGTACACGTACGTACAACGGCCAAGGTGCAAGAAAGAAAATACAACCACGTACGTACATACGGTCAGGGTATCGAACGCCTACTCGCGCATACGTACATGGCTGGGTTGGAACAGAGAAACAACATCGTCGTTGTGTTCATGGGGAGCCAACCGGCTGGGTCAGAACGGAATGCATGGTCGTGTTCATCGGGAGGGCTTGGACGGAACAGGCGATGGAAACGAGGCATACCGCGCAACTGAGGAAACGGACCACCTACGTTCGGAACGGGGTCCTGTTGATCGGGAGGGGTGTGGCGTACCGCAAAACGGAGGAAACGGACCTCCTACGGTCGAAACGGGGGTCC
Organism: Triticum aestivum; assembly: GCF_018294505.1. Classification (NCBI taxonomy): domain Eukaryota; kingdom Viridiplantae; phylum Streptophyta; class Magnoliopsida; order Poales; family Poaceae; genus Triticum; species Triticum aestivum. Next base: position 297,886,403 of record NC_057798.1, on the reverse strand, counting down.
TATTGATTGGGAGGGGTGTGGCGTACCGCAAAACGGACGAAACGGACCTCCTACGGTCGAAACTGGGGTCCTGTTGATCGGGAGGGGTGTGGCGTCCCGCAAAACAGACGAAACAGACCTCCTACGGTCGAAACAGGGTTGCTGTTCATCTGGAGGGGTGTGGCGTACCGCAAAACGGGACTCCACGGGATACTGTTCATCTCCACTGTCGACCTCCTCTAGCCTCCACGGGCTCCTGTTCATCCAGCCTCCATCA
>NC_057798.1:297883882-297885927 GCF_018294505.1 Triticum aestivum | reverse complement strand
CATCGTCTACTGTTCATCCAACCCTCCACCACACCACGGGGTCCTGTTCATCCACCCCTCCATGGGCACCCTTCCACCATCTACTATTGATCCAGCCCTCCACACCATGGGGTCCTGTTCATCCAGAGGCAACGCCACCACTCACTGTTCATCCAACCCCCCCCCCCCTCGCAACGCTCACTGTTCATCCAATCGATCGGCTTCAGTTGGCGGCAGTAGCGAAGGAATCACTCGATCAAGTTCAGTTAACAGCCATTAATCGATCGCTCGGGTTCAGTAACACGTAGCCTGCAGTGCAATCGCTCGAGTTCAGTTAGAGCCCAACGCCTCTCTCGGGTTCAGTTAGAGCCAACGCCTCGCACACACGCACGTACATGTACAAGAGAAACGTGCATCGCTCGGCCCCCGACCTCCCACCGTAAGTGGAAACTCCCTGAAATTTTCCTCGCCCTCCCTTCTACCACGTTTTTTTCCGTCATGGACGGCCCAAAGAATTTCATGCAGCTGCGTCTCCGGCCCGCCTAGGACAGAAAGCCCATTTTTTGTCATGGCTTTTTGTCATAGAAGTAGGATCCCACCACATCTATGATGATACCAGGTTTTGTCACAATTATCGTCACAGAAGTGTATATATGTATGACAGAAAAAAAATTCGTTCGGCCCAAAAAGTCACGGATGTGTCTTTTTTTTGTAGTGCAATGGCCAATACTGATTTATCTTTGCACTTGCTGTTGCGCCTCCGGCTTCTCCTCTTCGGGTTAGTGGTCTCATCATTGTCCGCTGAATCAACCTCGATACCATCGTCCTCCCAGAAGAGTCGCCTTCCTTCCTCAGCCCGAGCAAATTTATCCACCAAGGTGTACAACTCATTAACGGTTTTTGGCAGCCGGACATTCATCTTAGAACATATTCTTCTGTTACATGCATTCGAATGGAACGTGGCAATCACAACCACCGGGTGTATTTCTGGAATGTTGCGGTGCACTCGGTTGAACCTTTGCATATACTTCCGCCAGCTCTCCCATTCTTTTTGTGGAAGAACTTGCAAATCACTGGGCCTCCTAGGCTCTTGGTGGCCACCCGTGAAGGCGCCAACAAATTCGTTGCACATGTATTCCCATGATGAAATGGGGATCTCTGGCAGGTGCATCAGCCGTGACCTCACATTTGGCTTGAGTTCCAAAGGGAAGTAGTTGGCGAACACTTTCTCATATCTGCCCCCAGCGGCTTGGACAACAATTGTATAAATGCTCAAGAACTCTGTCTAGTTTAACTTTCAATCATACTTTTCTGGTAATTATGGCTTGAAGACTCAGGCAGATGGCCAGCGGACCTGCCGTAGGTCACGAGTGAAGGTGGGGCACTTGACCTCCTTAGGCACGTACCCGCCATCACTAGGCCCAGGCTCGCCAACGCCCGGGCCGCTGCGCCTGCCTGATTCACGGCGTGTCTCCCGGCATTGCTCTATAGTGGCGCGCACATTTTCCCTCCGCCGATCTTCTAGAACTCGTCGCTGATCTCAATGGGTTTGCGAACCAAATGAGTCCATCGACGTCTCGTCGGGCTCATTGATGCGCTATTCTTGTTGCGGCTGCCTTTGGGTCTACTGTCACGGAGGGGACGGCACCATAAGTGTGGCCCCCTCGACACGGCCATCAGCTCGGGCTGCTGCCCTCGTTCGCAAGTGTTGCAATGGCTCTGCCTGCTGGGATCTTCCAGCTTCAGCGAAGCCGATCAAACTCTACATGGTGGACCTCCACTCATCCAATTGATCAACTGCTGGCAGGAATCTTAGCAGGAGTTGGGCTTGCGCCATGGCTTCCGTAGTTTTGCTTGGTATAGCTAACGAGGTAGACCACGACGTTGCTCAACTCCTGGTGGAACCAGCAGGGGCGTCACCATGTTCTCGCTGTTGCAAACCGGTCCCAAGTCGGCTTGGCAAAGAGTGGACCATGCTCGGGGATTGACGACCCCATTCGACAGTCCGTCTTGCCTGTCTTGCCCTCGGCGAGGTGTGTGCCCAGTAGCCGCAGCTATGGCGGGCA